>NC_141914.1:23418694-23570420 GCF_057802395.1 Ceratotherium simum simum | reverse complement strand
GAGAAGTATGGTTTAGTTCAACACACTTAGATGTCTTAACATGTTCCAATAAGAATAAGAACATCTTGGCTTTAAAGTGATTCATCTTATTTCTTTTCCAGTAGAAAAAAGTAATATGCTCTTTGTACCCCTATAGATTCGGTGTCTGTAGATAGTTGTAGCTATAATTGTGTCATTTACATTTCTCAGCTTCCATCCGTCAATATGCTCAGAAGAGAAGAATGCTACAAATTGCACTAGAGCATTTTTTAAAAGGCTTTTTTCAACATTTAAGCACCTAACAGGGAGATTTTTATCTATGTAAACAAGTCAAAGGCAAAGACAAAAACTCTATAAATAGTTCTTATAAATGGATGACTGAATCAGCTCTTTGAGATAAAGAAAAAAAGCTATTTTTTAACATGTGAAAGTTATAAGATATTCGGGGTAAGCATGATTATCAGAGAATACCACAAATAGCTTTGGATGTTGTCTATCATCTACGACAGAGTCATAAAGATCTGTGGTATCATCAGGGTTCTTTGATGGAGGAGTAATTATTCCTGCATGTCCACGTGTGTAGACTCCTGTAAGTACTCGCACAACATAAATATGCTTTCTTCCACTGCTGTCTGGTCTGGAGTATTTATCATTAGCAGAATAACTGGCATCAACAGCAAAATAGGTTCCGTTTCCATAGACTGCAGCTGTAAAGAGAAAGATGAGAGCCTTCCTAACAACATAAAATTATCACAGTACGTAGAACCATGCCCCAAGACAACAAAAATTTCTAGAAATGAAGTTCTTGCCCACCAAAGCCACTTTTCATCATTTCTAAAATTCACTCCCCCTGTCCTCAGAAGGTTGCCAGTCTCCTTTCAGTGGAACACAGTGAGTTCCATCCTGACGATCACAATATGGCTGCCATCTATGGTTCTACACTGCTTGGGTATGAATAGTCAACACCAGAACTACTGTTCACCTCGTTCTGATCAGCCAGATTACTCGCTTCCTTACCATTCCTCCCAGCATAACTGCGATTAAAGCCATGCTGATTGATATGTGGCACTGTGTCTGCATCTGTCCCATGGAAGAGGAGTCTCTCATTATCTTTATGGCCATTCTTGGTGTCCATGTGGTTTTTCTTTATCTGGTAGCTTTGCCAGAGAAATATGTTCTGTATCCTCTCAATCTATGAATGACAAAAGGCAAAATATTTTGGAAATGACCTTAGAGCTCAGTATATTGTGGGGGTTATTGTGTAGATTTTAAAAGAAGCAATATGGAGAGGGAGGAGAAGAAGGAGGAGGAAATGGTTAAGGGGGTAGGAGAGGTGAAGGAAAAGGAGAGTTAATGCAAATAAACAGCAAATCCAGAGAGTACGTACCCTTCTGCCTTTAGAAAAAGGATAGGCTAAAAGTATCCTTCACTATCTATACCTTGTAATAGTGCTTATTACTGTCTATTTTACATAAGAGAACTTATAATTTATATGAAAATGTTTACCTATATATATTCCATGGAATTCCTGGAGATTCACTGACATTCAAATTCCTACTCAAATCTTTGTGATAATTCAATAATTATTTCATTAATTCCTTCTGATCTCTAAACCCATTGCATGTGTCTTCTTCCCAGTAATGTTTTTTTCTTCATTGCTCCAATTATGGTCATTAATCACCTTACAATTGCCTAATCTAATGACTATTTCTTTCTAGACCCTCAAAAGCATTTCAAACCATGAACCATCCCCTCCTTAAAACTTTGTCTTTCTTTAACGTTTTTCAAAATATCATTCTCTGTTGGTTCTTCTTCCTTCTAGGAAATGAATTTAACATACATTCAGTAATCATCTATTGAACATCTACTATGAATCAAGCCCTGTGTTGAGTCACTGCCCTCAAGAAACTTTTAGTTCAATGGAGGCGAAAGACAAGAAAATAAATCACTACCCCTCACAGAGATAAGGTAGGAGTTAGGAGAACACATATGGACTATGAAAGCCTAAGAAAGGGATCCAGTTAGTCTATGTCTAGGGAGGGAGGAGGAAATCTGAGGGTATGATGTTCTAGAAACAAAGGAAGAAGACAGGTTCAAGAAGAATGGAGTGGATACCTGTAGCAGATGTTGAGGAGAAACCAAGTATTAAAAGCAGAGGGGAAAGTTATTTTGCTGAGAGTGATGGAGGCCTCAAGGAGAGTGATTAAGGTTTGGAATGGGAATGCATGAGGAAATTGACTGGAGGAAGTAATGAAGGATTCCAGGCACCTGGAGGGTTCAGCTGTTAGGGAGCATGAATTAGTAATGATTTTATCTAGGAGCAGCAAGAGAGAAGGTATGTTGTGGAATAAATCCAAAGTTGGAGTGTTTCAAAATGAGTGTGATAGGACAAGAGCACACAGAGTTGCAGATATTGGGTAAACACAACTGAAGCAAGGATCTTGCACTCTCAACAGCTTTTCACATCATGAAGTATCTCCTCCTTTAAATTCTGTCCTTTCTGCAGGAGTCTCTCTCTTCTGATTCTCCTTCTGTCTGAGGAATTAAGTTCATTCATTCAATTAAGTTCTTTCAGTAAGTATTGTGTCCTATGACATGCTAGGCACTGTGCTAAGTACTGGGAATGCAGAGATGAGTAAAATGTGACTCCTACCTTAAGCCCAATATCTAATGGGGACTCAGGCATGTGAAAAGTTATCAAAGCACAATTTCACAAGTGCTTTTACGTAGTTAAGTACACGGTTTTGTGGAAGCAACAGCTAGACTTTATATTACTATGATGTCACACCCCACTCTGGTATACATGGTATGATAATGACCTTCTAAAAAATCCTATATTTTACTGACTAATATTTTTATGCCATAGTGGACATTGTGGGAATCTCAGAACATCCATTCCACTTCATTCCCATTGTGCCACAACTCCTGGCTTGGGTAGGGTTGGCCCCACTTATAGTTCTAGGGTTGAGTCTAATTGGGTTAAACCAATCAGGGTCATCTCATGATAGCAGCACACAATGATGGGATCCAATAGCCCAGCTCCAAGCCAATGGCATATGGCACTCCCCTGATACAGACTGGTTGGAGTGGTCCAGTCAATACAAAGCCTGGGACTCTTATCCAGTGGTTGTGGGATAGGACACAGTTTCTCTGCTGCAAGATGTGAATGAGGGAAACAGAGACCCCTTGATGGCCACCAGCAGCCATCCTATAATCACCAAGGGAGTGCAGTCTTCAGATGAAGCTGACACTGTGGACAGCAAAGACAGAGGGACCAGATCCACGACATCCTTGAGCCACTGGATCAAACTGCTTCAAAGACCACCCTCCTTCTGGACTTTCCATTAATTTCCAAAATATTTCTTCTTGTTGAATTAGTTTCAGTGGGTTTGTGAATTGTAAGTATCCAGACATACACATGTGACATTTGGGAATATCCTTCATTACTGCTAATGAACGAATCATAAGATCTGAAGTCTATGGAGCTTAAGCGAGTCTAATTAAAATTAATATAGTAAGGTATAAAGGAAGGAAGAGTGTAATGAAAAAAGATGGCTTTCATGTTTGTTCTTCAATATTTAAAAGAAGTAATTCTTTAATATAATATTACCTTCTCTATTTTGTAGGAAGAACAAGTCTGAGAGAACTTGTCCTTCACAGTGTCATATTCTGACTCTCCAGGTTGTAGCTGGATCATACAGAACCGCTGCTGATTCATGTCAGTCCAGTGCACAGGAATATCATCTAGAAAGTCAGCATTTGGTGAAAACATGACATTCATTTCAAGAGATGTCTGTAAATCAGGGCACTTCCTACGCTCTTGTTTCTCATTCATCTAATCCTGGTCTTTGAAAACAAAAAGAAAAGCTACACATTTCTTAGTTGCTTCTTTTATTATCCTCAACTTGGTACCACAGATGAAGTGAATGGTTCTGACACTAATATGATATATGTTACATAATGGTTTAGCTAAAATTTTTAGATAAACTTAGATTCACTCTAGCTTGAAATTATAATTTTCCCAGAAAATTCAATGGAATTAATATCATAAGAAACTGATATGTAAACATGAAGGCCAATTTATTGATGTTTTCAACTTTATCAGTTTTATTTAGTGTGGTTCTTTATTATTTTTCCTTTGAAACATGATGATCCTGCTAAAGATATTTAAAGCATGTTGTTCTGTACCCCATCTTCTACACTAAGTAAACACTATGTAAAGAAAATAGTGGAAGTGGTAAGTGAATGGTTTCATATAAAGTGATAAAGCTCAAAGATCTCCCTTGCTTTCCAATGGCTTCCAGAAACTTCTAACACATTGAGGCTACACATCAACTTGTTGAGATGGCATGACTAGCAGAAGTATGGGTAGATTGCATTAGAGAAGAAAATGCCACAAAATGGCACAACACCACAGGTATAAACCAAAGGATTTCTCCCTACATACAAAGCCACAACTTACTTATTGTTAGTGAAAGATACACCAGGCCAGGGAGAGGGATCCAGGGCACTCCCTTTCTGTTTATCAGGTCCATCAAGGAATGAAGTCCTGGTGGACAAGGGAAGCATCTAACCCTAATCTGGAAGCCTTTTTCAAATTAGTTTTAAATAAGTTTTTATGGGGAAGTTTCCCTACGATAGGATGTGTAGTTTCCGTCAATTATTTCCTTTCCCCACTGCCCACTCCTTTCAGATCTTTTGGCCTAATCATTTCTAGTCCTAGGCCTTAGAGTTCTCTTGGACCTGCTACATTCTTTTCTGTGAATACAGCAGGCAAGACTGGAAAGTAAGGCAGTGAAGCATTTCTTCGGGCCCCCTCTTCCTTTCATGCCGTGAAGTTGCAGAGCAGAAACTACCAGGACTTGGAATCAGAAGACCTGATCTGCTTCAACCTGTGACCAGCCATGTGGCATCGAACAAGTGACACCACTTCCAAGTGAGTCTTCATGTTCTCCTCTATATGACGGAAATGATAAGACCTGCTCTCTTTACCACTTCATGGGATTGTTACAAATTGAAAATATAATAAGGGACATGGAAGCACTTTAGAGAATGCCAAGTCCTTCATAAATGTGTGGTTATCATTCTTAGAAAATGATTAAGCTTGATCTTTTCTAGATTCCAGAGGTATCTGTACTTAAAAAGGGAGTAAAGTGTAAAGCCAAGGGTATTTTATTGAGAGGAAAGACTTTTAAATCACACCCTTAAGCCACACCAAACTGTGCTACCTACTCTGCCTCGTGGACAAGAGATGACTCTGGCTAGATAACTCAGAGATGAGAAAATCGAGTCCCAGGAAAGCTGAGTACTCATGCATCCTACGTTACAAGGAAGGCAGGCAACAAAGGAAGGAAGAGAATCTTGTTCTATTGACTTTCACCCCAGTGCTCCACAGAAAATAACACAATAGCTACCTTTCTGTAAGTGATTACCATGTGCCAGGCACTTTCCTGAGCCCTTTTTCTGTAAATCTCTTTTAAAAGATAAATGTCACTATACTTTTCCATTCCTGGCGTTCAGGATAAATGCCCTCCTGTACCTCCCCCTGTGCGCCCTGCCTCAGTCTCCTCTCCATGCGTTGAGGTGAGATTAAACACCAAGAATCCTGGCTCTGCCTCAGTCTTCACTCTCTTCACCCTTCATACTCTCCGAGGATGATCCAATTCACACTCACTGGCTTCAACTCCTACCTACTTACATGACTCCGAATCTATATCTCTAGTGTCTGATATACAGTTGCTGCTCAATAAATGCTCTCTGAATCAATAAATAGCTTTAACATACATTGGAAAAGTAATTGTGTATCATCTGTTCAATGAAGCTTAAAGCTATCCTCTTTAAGTTCTCTTCTAAAGAAGTACATAAGATAAATTATTACTAAAATTCAGCTTATCTCTGCCAACAAACTTCCTTTTACCTGACATTTTATCTGTATTATTCCTTTTATCTACCAGCAAGGATCATGTAAGGCACTTTTGTTGTTTTTGCCTCAAGTGCCATATGGTCACTTCTCTGCTCATTTTAGTCATCTTTTTGTTTGCTTCTCTCTCTTTCACTTTCCTGTTTTATTTTTTTAATTTCATTAGTCCATTTAAATTCTTGATGAATGCAGAGTGGATGAACTAGTTAATTTTTACTTTACTGATAATGACTTATTGCTCTTATATTTAAATAAAAATTTTCTTCTACAAAGACCAAAGGGAAAACAATGTTTACATATCCCTAGATACTATAGTAGGTATTTATTATTTTTAACTGCCCACCAGCCTTTTCCCCTCTTCCTGATGCAAGCATCCTGAATTTCTTCTGGGGAACAACCATTCCCCCTTGCTTCAGATATTGATGCCCGCTAGCTCAAATGTGTAGCATGTCACTCTGGCTTGGCCAGTGAGTGTAATTCTAGTTCCCTGGCTGCAATGATGACCTAAGCTGGTCCAGTTAGAAGGAATCTCAGGCCTTATATGAGGCCGATGATAAGTATATATCTCCACTGGATACCATCTGTCCTATTTGACCTGACCATGCAAAGATATGGGCCTGAAGCTGCTAGTAGCCTTCTTTCACCACGTGAAGCCTGAGGATAAAGACAGCACAGCTGAGAAGAGAGTGAGAGATGAAGAAAGTCAGGGTCTAGATAATATCATATGATCACCGGGATCAAACTGCACCTACAGGCAGTATGCCTGGACTTTATAGTCATATGAGTCAATTAATTCCGTTATTGCTTAAGCCAGTTTAAGTTGGATTTTCTATTACTTGCTACTGCAATAGCCTTAACAGATCCAACTATCATTTTCATTTTTATTTATTTGATGTGTGTGTGTGTGTGTGTGTATAGCTCTTACATTTGCTGTATTACTCTGAGGAGAATGGTGGTCATGAAATAAGTTCAGAGAGGACTGAAATTCCCGCTGGCAGCAGGAGGCAACAGTTTTCAGTTTTGGGAGGCTGCTGATGACAGGTGTGCCTCATCACTAGTGAAACAGTGCTTTATGGGTGAGTGCTCAAAATGGGCAAAAACAGTGTTTGCCAGAGGAGGCTGCATTTCTAGTTAAACAGCAGGACAGAAGCCACAAAATGGGGGAAAGCTAGGTCAGAGGAGCAGGTTCACACAGACACTTAAAGATAATGCATCTACACACCTTACAGAATCACACCTGGGACTCTGCCTGCCCCTGATGTGCTACAACCAGAGGACTCTGGCCGCTCCCTTCTTGCTCTGCATCCACTTCCAGGCTAACTTGTCTAGAGGTGGATGATCAAGAACCAGTACTGGTCAGCTAGTTCAAAGCAACAATGCCACTGAGAGTCCATATCACTCAATAAGTAAATAATGAGATGACTGGCTAGGATTTTCAAAGCCTGTTCCCCTTTTTCTGCTCCCTCATCTCTATTCTCTTCCTGTTCACTTGCTATTCCTGTTTCCAAGGCATGATTTGCCCCTCAGAAGAACCAATTGACAGGAGATTGTGTCCCACACTTCTTGTACTTTTCCCACATATCATAGGAGGTTGTCTGTCAAGTTCTGAAACTGATAGAAACGGTGAGCATTCACAGCTAAACATTTTCTAAGTGATATTAGAGATAACCATGTGATGTTTTAAAGATGAACATCTTACATGCAGCCTTGGAGACTATGGACAGAACAGTAGGTGACGTGGAGATTTCTCTTTTTCTCATGCTGTCATGGAATACCTTTAGTAGCTCAAATGAAAAGATGACAACTTTAACGGTTTTTAATGACGGGGTGGAATGTTTCCATGCAAAGTCTGCAGTAGCGTTGATTATGTCATCAGCAACCATGATAGGTTTTTTTCTACCATTTCCTGAAAAAAAAATTTTTTTAAGTGACAAAAGGAAGTTTCAACTGGTGTTGGTCACGTGACAAGATTTGGCAAATGCAGTTCTTGATGCTGAGAAAGTGGAAAGCAGCCGCTGACAGCCAGAAACTGCCGTGGCACTTGTAGCTGGGTCTTGGTGTTCTCCAAAGTAACACAAACAATTTCATAGAACATCATCACATAAACCACTCTGTAATTGGGGTGAATTAAGCCAAAAACAAGACCACTGCGTACTCATTCCTGACCACAGACAAAAACGTGAACACTATCCAAACCACACAAATGGCCAAACATCCTCCATCTTGACTACTGTGAGTGACAGCTGCTATATTACCAACCACAGCTTTTCTCTCCTTCTAGATAAGATACTCAGTCATAGAACTACGTCTGCTTCCTGGAAGTATCCAATCCAGGGCAAAGCCCCACTTACTTGAGACTGCCACAAAGTCACCTACCATAAACTCAAATCCATTAACAAGTCCTTTCCAACAACCTCTTACCAAGATGCTGCACCGTTCCCCATCGTGTGTGTTCCTGGTGCTCTTTAGCTGCAGGGCGTTGGCAGTGCAGAGAAGAGAACATGTGCTTTGGATGCAGAAGATCTGGGTTTGGGTCCTGGCTCTCCACTGATTAGCAGTGTGATCTTGGATAAGTCATTTGATCCCTCTTACATTAGTTTGCTAGGGCTGCCATAACAAAGCATCATGGACTGGTGCTTAAGCAACAGAGATTCATTTTCTCACAGTTCTGGAGGCTAGAAGTCTGAGATCAAGGTGTTGGAAAAATTACCGTCTTCTCCCTGTGTCTTCATGTGGTCTTCCCTCTGTACATACTAGCGTCCTGATCTCCTCTTCTAAGGAGGACACCAGTCACATTGGATTAGGGACCACCCTAATGACCTCATTTTAACTTAATTACCTCTTTAAAGGCTCTATCTCCGAATATAGTGACATTCTGATGTACTGGAGGTTTGGACTATGACATGTAAATTCTGGGGGGACACAACTCAGCCCACAATACCTCTAAACTTTGGTATACTCAGCAATAAAAGTGGGGTGATAATAGAAGGTAATAGATAATAGAGATAAGAATGTGGTAGCTAAGAATATAGTAATTAAGAGCATAATAGTAAAAAAAAACACACAAGGTAAAAAAAAAAATGTAATGGTTGAAATGTACAGGCCGGGCTACCTGGGTTTGAACCTAGTTCTGTTGCTTACTAGCTATAACCTTGTGCTTTAATACCTCAAATTCTTATCTGCAAAATGGGGAAACTAATTATCAGGGGTAGGTCCAGGTTTTGTAGGGCTTGAAATTTATACGACTCAGAAAAAAGTACAAAGTTACAAATAAAAAATTATGTGTAAAAGTGAATGTTTAGAACCAGAAAAGAAATCACAATAAAGTATAAATTTTAAAACCTTGAAAATTGTATTTCCAAGTCACTTTTCTTCAGTTGTGTTCCAAAAATGCCTCAGCCACTCCAACACCCAGTACCAGGGGAAGTCTGAGAAGTCTGCGTGGAAGGTGGGAAAGTGGGAAGGAACAGTGGTCTTAACCTGTGGTGGTTAAAATATTGTACTTGTGAAGTTTTACTAAATCATATAACCTTGTAAAAGCATTATTAGGGCTTCTCTCAGGGCCTTTAAAAAAGCCCATGAATTGGGAGGTGAATGAATCAGGGAGTGGGTCATTAGCATCATCCTCGACTAAGGAAATTATTGTGTGATGTGAGAGATGATGAGGAAAGTGTTCCCAGAAACTGTGAGCGGGATGAAGCTGAGCTTGTGGCTTAAGGACAGAGACTGTGTCTTACTTGTGATTTCATCCCCAGTGGCTTGCACAGGGCCTGGGGAACAGCATTTCGATTTAATGAATACACGAATGAAGGGCCGGTGGGAGACACCGCAGTAAACCAGAAGGGGAGGTAATAGGGGTTTGGAAACTAAAAGGGAGCCTGAAACTGAACTCCCCCCTAGAAGAAGACTTAGTAGGACGTGCTGACTCTGGGGGTCTGAGGGCACCAGGAAGCAAGGGTGGCAGGAAGCTGGGAGCATCACGGCACCACCCAAGGAGGCAACTAGAAAACAACTCAAGAGGGGTGACGCTTTGCAAGGGATGATGATGGTGATGATGAGTTTGGACTCTCTTATAATTAATTTCCAGGACAGAGAAATCTCCCAGAGAAGATCCCAGAGAAGGCTAGAAATGCTCATTTGGGAGTCAGGGCAGAAAAGGTAATTGAGATAATGAGAGTAAATGAATCCCCCAAAGGAAAAAAAGAAGAGTGAGAAAACCAGGAAGTTAAGGGCCCAACATGGGAAGACACTTAGGGAACACAATACAAAGAAGAAAGATGGGTGAAAGGGGCAGAGGCCCCATAGGTGGCCCTCAGGGTCTGAAAGGCTGCCAACTCTCTAACATCACTATTGCTGCCTCTACTCAGCATGGAGTTCATTAAAACTGAGACTGAGTCTAAAGGAATCCGGATTGCTCAGAATCTTTGAGTGACAAGAGGTTGCAAACCTGTTCCGATGGCTGGAAGGGAAACAGATGTGTACTTCCTCTGTTCACACTCTTCTAGAACACTGGAGACTGTTTTCCTCACATCATTATCCCCAAGAACATGCATTATTATCTTGCACATTAGGTATCCACCTTGTGTAACTATAAAATCTCTGTGAGGCACTGTAGCTGAAAAAGAGGAAGAAAAGGAAACACACAGAGCACATACTTACTGGAAGCAACACTTAGTTCACTGAGAAATGAAAATAGCTGACATCAGGAAAAACTGAGAAGATTCCTGAGTGCAGCCTCCCACCACCCAGCTGGTTTCATTCACTGGAACTGTGACAGGCTCATTTTCTCTACAATCAGGATTCTTTAACTCAACAGCTACATTGTTGAATATTTGGGGCACTTTCAAAAGCACTCAACCTGCATTAATACACTCAGTCCCCAAAACAAGCATGTGAGGCAGGTTCTGTTTTCTCCATTTCACAGATGAAACGGAGGCACAGAGAGGTAAGGTCAGTAGCCTAAGATTGCCCAGGATCTGAACTCCCACTCTGCTGTCCAGAAGAGCAATTATACGCTCATTCAGCCAGATGAAATTTTCAAGGAGGTAAAAGCAATGTGTTCTGTGGTGTGGAGGTGTGAAAGGATGACAATTTCCCCCTCCCTCAGGACCCAGAAAGCACTTGAGCACTAATGGAAATTACCAGGGCTGCTTTAAGGCCCTTTTGTACCCTGAGTAAGTCAGGGCTCCAGCAAATGGAGGAGGAGGAGAGTGGGTCCCTGTCCAACCCTTCCCCACCCCCCCGACCCGCCCTTCTGCTGAGCTCCACTGCCCAGGCACTCCCTGCTGCCCCTGGAGTGTCCCACCTGCTCTCCTCTCCCAGGCAGCCTCCTTAGGCTTTCCCAGCTCATCCAGCCCAGCTTCCTTCTCTGCTTCTGCCTTCCAAGGGACAGCTGGCTCTTCCAGCGCACAGACCCCTGCTAACATCCTCATGCTGGTGATCAATATCTCCTTCCTCTGACCTCTCCCCAGGGATTTATTCCTCCAGAGAAAATGTCTTAATCAGAGGAGAACTATTAAAGTGGGAGTTTCAGGCACGATAGCAGATCAAGTTGTGGGAATGTATTATTGTCCAATGTAGGACACTGACTTCTTCAAATCACACTCATGGCTGAGTGTCTACTGGGCAAGGCACAAGTCCTGGTTTTGAAGGATAAATAGTTTATGATCACTCTTACAGGTTCCCCAGTGTGGTATCAGAAAAAATAGACATTTGGTCTTTGTCCCTGTTTCCTGGCTCAGAGTTCCTAGAACCTTTGGCATCCTCTGCGTGATAAGAGTGTATTTATACACTAAAGAGATGACTCCTAGAGGGTGGGGGCTAGACAGCTTCAGAATGGGGCTGGTCTCCAAAAAGACCCAGCCATGATTAGAGTATTGGAACACTCAGCCCCATACCCTGACCTCCATGGTCAGTCACAATTCCAATGATTTAATCAATTTTGCCTACATAATGTGACCTGCATAAAACCCCTAAACAACAGGGTTCGGACCCTTCCTCATAGGTAAACACATGTAGGTGCTGGAATGGTGGTGTGCCTGGAAAGGTCATGGAAACTCTGTGCCCCTTCTCCCATACCTTGCCCTACACAGCTGCTTAAATACATTTCTAGGCCCAAGATGGAGCCATTCCTGCCTCTGGTACCACGTCAGCAAAGCGAACTTTCAAACCAAAGTTTTGTTTTCCTGTAAATGCTCCATTTGACCAGAAACACGGTATTTCCAGTCAGCCAATCCCTAAAGGCTAAGCGAAATCTGGGTTCTATACTTATTTCCTTTTTCCATGATCTTTCTAAATAAGTCATACAGGCAACCCAGCCAAGGATCCTCAATTTCCTCATTGCCTCTTCTAACGCTCTATGAACTCACTCTTGCCCAAAAGCCCTCAGGAAGAGTGCTCTACTGCTAGAGAGGCACCATACTCCCCAGTTCATGGATTGTCTTCCTTTGAATAAAGGATCTCAAACTCCTGATTAAATTGTTTTAGTTTTGTCATTGGACACATTCCTTCCATTTGGCTGTTCCTGAGTTGTATACTTTATAATAAACTGGGAAATGTAAGAAAAGTGTTTTACTGAGCTCTGTAAGTTGTTCCAGTGAATTGTCAAACCTGAGACAGGGGTTCTGGGAAACCCTGAATTTAGAGCCAGTCCTTCAGAAGTACAGGTGGCCCCTGGGACTTACAACTGGTATTTGAAGTGGGGGCAGTCTTGGGGGACTGAGCCCTTTAACTTGTGGAATCTGGTGCTAACTCCAGGTAGATAGTGGAACTGGGGAATCGGTTGGTGTCAGAAAACACCTCAGAACCACCCAGGCTCCCACATTCATTCATAAAAGGATTAGAAGTCAGCTCACAATGTGCTATATGAAGTAGAATAACATTGGGGAAAATAAAAGATGATCTGTACAGCACTTTACAGTTTACAAAACTTTTTACTATTGTTCCTTCTGATCCTCACAACCACCTGTGGGAAAGCCATTACCAAACTCCTTGTTAGTAAAACCATCTTACAGGTGAGAGAGGCAAAGCTCTTAGAGGTCACATGATATGCCCAGGATCCCTCAGTACGTGGTGGAGCCTGGATTATTAGGACACAGGCTTGGGTTCCTTTTAATACTCGGGAAGAAAGAGACAGAGGGGATGCTGGGAGAAAGGACCTCTCCCACAGAGCTACCAAGTCACACCACCTATGTCTGCTCGCCCAGTGAACCAACCTTCTTCCTAAGCGCTCACCACTTACTCAACTCTCCTCCTCCCGTGGGTCCTCTCACAATAGTCTCAGCCCTCCAATTTTCAACAGGTTGTAGCCAAAAGTAACATGTGACCATACCTAGTTCAGCACATTCGTTTTCCACAGCTGGTCCAGCACCTTCTAAAATTGCTTTTGACACCCCTAAATAAGACATGTTAATGGTAAAGGCATTAGTTAAAATTTAATATGTGATTATAGCTTTTGTAGATTAGACTTTCATTCAACTCACCCTTTTGTGCATAATCCATTGACACCCTCCCTTCCCCCCAAAATCACCTTTTTTATAGTAACCTTCATTCAATAGCTGATGAATAAACAATCTGGTCCACAGCACAGTGGCATCGCCCAGTACCTGAAGGTCTCCAGGGTCTGGACTTTACCATCTTAATTTGTACCAGGATATTTTTGCAGTTATTGGAAATTTTTTGCACTGTATCATAGTATTTAATAAAATTGAATGAATAATATTAAAAAATCAGTGGTTCTGATATTAATGAGAAGCATGGATCTCAAATCTAATTTAAAATTGACCATTTTCCTTAAGTTCTTTGATCTTGTTGTTTAATTTTGTTTTGTTTTTCACCATTAGACATAGTTGGCTGGCTTCAGTCCAATGAATATTCCACTCAAGGCTGTAGCTTCAGCACTTTGGTCACATCTAATGACAGCTGGGTGGAGTGGTTGGAAACATGGACTTTGCATTTGGACAGACTGGGTTGGAATTGACTCCACCACTTACTAGCGAATACACGACTAGTCAGTTCCTCATCTGTTACACAGAGCGCCGCATAGTACTTCCCTCACAATTATTTGAAAATTAAAAGAGATAATGGGAGACTGCTGGGAAGATGGTGGCATAAGAGGACTCTGAACTCACCTCCTCCCACAGACATAACAAATTTACAACTACCTTCGGCAAAACTACCCCTAAGAGAGAACCAGAAACTGGATTAAAAAAAAACCCACAACAAGAGACAGTGCTGACTGAGGTGGAAGAAGCAGAAATTCCTTTCTAGACAGGAGAAAGCCATATTTTAGCTGTGGCACTTCATGGCTGGGACCAATCTTAAGGTACAAAGCTTTCCCTGGAGGAGCAGGGGATCTGAGTGGCAGAGCTATGCCATAATAAGCAGCTTTTGAACTCAGGACAACCAAAACGAGTGTCATAATATCTGGCTTTGCTGGCTATTAAATAAAACGAAGCATACTCCCAGAAAAGCTATTGAGAAAGAAAGCTATGAGAGAAACAAAAGCCTGCTCCTAAAGGGCCCACACACAAATTCACCCATTTAGGAAAGCAACCTAAAATCACCAGAAAGAAAGGTGCACAGTGCTTTGGTGAAAAGAGACTCACTTGATAGGCTCTGGACACATCTCAGCAAACCAGGAGGTACCTGGGACCACCTCCCGAGGGACTGAGACATTGGCGGCAGCCATTATTGTGACCCTGTACAGGCTTGTTGACACAGATGCTGGCAGATACCATTGGAGTTCTTCTCCAGGACTGTGAGTGCAGGGGTCTGCCCCACCCACTAGAGCACTGATTTAATCCAGCTCAGCCTGGGCAGGCAGCCTGCCCTAGGGACTGGCCCCACCCAACAGCAAGCCCTCTGGCTACTTGTGGGCCCACATAGGCAGGGTGTGTGGGACCTCTGGGCGGGGTGACAGGGTCCGCCTCTGTGGGGCAGGGCATATGAGAGGGGCAGGCCTGCATTGACGGAGTGTGTGGGGCTTCTGCAGCAGGGTGAGTGGTTCTGCTTCAGTGGGTGGGGTGTGTGTACAGGGCAGGACTGTGTTGATGGGGTGCATGGACCTGTGGGCAGTGGGGCTTGTCAGCTGTAAAAGACCTGTGTTTCTAAAACAGCCATGTAGGGGATCAACCCCACCTTCCAACACCTGAAACAATTGTGTGCTGCCATGCCTGGGGCCGACCTCACCCAGCTTCACAACTGAGAGAGCTGACAACTGCCTTGGGGGCTAGAGGCCTACAGCAATTGTAAGCACCTGTGCCTAGCAACCAGCCACGCTGGGGGCCTACTCACTTAACAGAAAAACTCCAGAAAGAATGTGCTGCTAAACCTTGCAGCTAATTGTGCTGGGGCTCCCCCTGACAGATAAAGTGACTGAAGGGACCATAGCAGCTGCATGCAACTGAACATTACAACCAGCCAGCCAGGGGTACAGCCTAGCCCCCATGTGCACCTGCAGCAAGAGCAACCCTGCCTCGAAAGAAGGACACAAGTAGCTCACACAGGGGACACTCCTGGAACATTTGGAACTGGTGATGAGAGGGAAGCACACTGCTGGGCCTTGTAAGGCATCTTTTACATAAGGCCACTTCTCCAAGATCGGGAGATGTAGCTGATCTACCTAATACATAGATATAAGCACAGAGGAAGAGGCAAAATGAGGAGACAATGAATATGTTGCAAGTAAGAGAACAGGACATAGCCTCAGAAAAGAACCAAATGAAATGGAGATAAACAATCTACCTGATAAAGAGTACAAACTAATAGTCATAAGGATGCTCACTGATCTTGGGAGAAGAATGGGTGAATACAGTGAGAACTTTGAAAAGAATTGGAACATATAAAAAAGAACCAATCAGAACTGAAGAATACAATAATGGAAATGAAAAATTCACTAGAGGTAATCAATAGCAGAGTTGATGATACAGAAGAATGGATCAGCAAGCTGGATGAAAGACTAGAGGATATCAGGACATCAAGCTGAACAGAAAAAAGAAAAAAGAACTAAAAAGAATGAGCACGGTCTAAGGGACCTCTGGGACAACATCAAGTGCACTAACATCCGTATTATAGGTGTCCCAGAAGGAAAAGAGAGAGCAGAGAATCTATTCGAAGAAATAATAGATGAAAACCTTCCTGATCTAAGCTTCCTTAGTACACCAAGGTACAGGAAGCGCCAAACAAGATGAATCCAAAGAGGCCCACACCAAGACACATTATAATTAAAATGTCAATAATTAAAGATAAATAGAGAATCCTAAAAGCCATGAGAGAAAGGCAACAAGTTACATACAAAGGAAACCCCATAAGGATATCAGCTGACTTCTCAGCAGAAACCTTACAGGCTAGAAAGGAGTGGCATGATATATTTAAAGTGCTGAAAGGGAAAAACCTACAGCCAAGAATACTCTGCCTGGAAAGGTTATCACTCAGAATGGAAGGAGAGATAAAGAGTTTCCCAGAGAAGCAAAAACTAAAGGACTTTGTCACTATTAAACCAGCCTTACAAGAAATGCTAAAGGGACTTACTTAAGTGAAAAAGAAAAGAACACAGAAAGGAATAAGAAAATTATCCAAAATAAAACAATTAAATCACTGGTAAAGGCAAATATACAGTAAAGGTAGCAGATCAACCACCTATGAAGCTAATATGAAGGTGAAAAGACAAAATGACTAAAATTACCTATTTCCATAATACGATGGTAATGGATACACACACACAAAAAGAGAGTAAATACAATATCAAAAACATAAAATGTGGGAGGAGGGGAGCAAAACAGTAGAGCTTTTAGCAAGAGGTCAAACTAAGGAGACCATCAACTTAATATAGATTGCTATATACATAGGTTATTATATATGAACCTCATGGTAATCACAAAACAGAAACCTATAATAAATACACAAAAAATTAAGAGAAAGGAGCCCAAACATAATGCTAAAGAAAGCCATCAAACTACAAGGGAAGAGAGCAAGAGAAGAAGAAAGGAACAGATAAGAACTACTAGAAAAGAACTCCTACTACTCTTTTACCCAGAAAAAAATAACAAAATGGCAAAAAATACACACTTATCAATAGCCGCTTTAAATGTCAATGGACTAAATGCTCCAATCGAAAGGCATAGCATGGCTGATTGGATAAAAAAAAGATCCAGCTATATGCTGCATACAAGAGACATACTTCAGACCTAAGGACACTCACAAACTAAAAGTGAAGGGATAGAAAAAGATACTCCATGCAAAGGGAAATGAAAAGAAAGCTGGGGTAGCAATACTTACATCAGATAAAATAGACTTTAAAACAAAAACTAACAAGAGACAAAGAAGGGAACAACATAATGATCAAGGGAACAATCCAACAAGAGATGTAACGCTTGAAATATCTATGCACCCAACATAGGAGCACCTAAATATATAAAGCAATTATTAACAGACATAAAAAAGAGAGAAATAGACAGTAACACAATAATAGTAGGGGACTTGAACACTACACTTACATCAATGGATAGATCATTCAAAGAGAAGACCAATAAGGAAACATTTGCCTTAAATAACACACTAGACCAGATGGACTTAATAGATATATACAGAACATTCATCCAAAAACTGTGGAATAAACATTCTTTTCAAATGCATATGGAACATTCTCCAGGTTAGATCACATATTAGGCCACAAAATAAGTCTCCATAAACTTAAGAAGATTGAAATAATACCAAGCATCTTTTCTGACCACAATGGTATGAAACTAGAAATCAGCTACCAGAAGAAAACTGGAAAAGCCACAAGTATGTGGAGATTAAACAAAATGCTACTGAACAACAATTGAGTCAATGAATTAATCAAAGGAGAAGTCAAAAAATATCTGGAGACAAATGAAAATACGACATGCCAAAATTTATGGGATACAGTAAAAGCAGTTCTAAGAGGGAAGTTTATAGCAATACCTACCTCAGTAAACAAGAAAAATCTCAAATAAACAATCTAACAGTGCATCTAAAGGAACCAGAAAAAGAACAAACAAAGCCCCAAATCAGTAGAAGGGAATAATAAAAATCAAAGCAGAAATTCATGAAATAGAGACTAAAAAAAAATAGAAAAAAATCAATGAAACTAAGGTCTACTTCTCTGAAAAGATAACCAAAATTGACAAACTTTTAGCCAGACTCACCAAGAAAAAAGAGAGAAGGCTCAAATAAAATCAGAAATGAAAGAGGAGAATTTATAATGGACACCTCAAAATACAAAAGATTATAAAAGAATACTACAAAAAGCTATATGTCAACAAATTGGATAACTTAGAAGAAACGGATCAATTCTTAGAATCATATAACCTTCCAAAACTGAATAAAGATGAAACAGAGAATTTGAATAGACCCATTACTGGTAAGGAGATCAAAACAGTAATGAAAAACCTCCCAACAAATAAAAGTCTAGGACCAGACGGCTTCCCTGGTGAATTCTACCAAACATTAAAACAAGACTTAATACCTATTCTTCTCAAACTCTTCCAAAAAATTGAAGAGGGAAAGCTTCCTAACTCATTCTATGAGGCCAGCTTTACCCTGATAGCAAAACCAGACAGGGACAACACAAAAAAAGAAAATTACAGGCCAATATCACTGATGAACATTGATGCAAAAATCCTCAACAAAATACTAGCAAATTGAATACAACAATAAATTTAAAAGATCATACACCATGATCAAGTGGGATTTATTCCAGGGATGCAGGGATGGTTCAACGTCCGTAAATCAATCAATGCGATACACCACATAAAAAAAATGAATAAAAATCACATGATCATCTCAATAGATGCAGAGAAAGCATTTGACAAGATACAACATCCATTTATGATAAAAACTCTGAATAAAATGGGTATAGAAGGAAAGTACCTCAACATAATAAAGGCCATATATGACAAACCCATAGCTAACACCATACTGAATGGAGAAAAACTGAAAGCTATCCCCCTAAGAACAGGTGAACTACTTTCACCACTCTTATTTAACATAGCATTGGAAGTCCTAGCCAGAGCAATCAGGCAAGAAAAAGAAATAAAAGGGATCTAAATTCGAAAGGAAGAAGTGAAACTGTCACTATTGGCAGATGACATGATTTTACATATAGAAAATTAAACAAAATGGTGGATTCTTTAGAATCCACCAAAAAACAATTAGAAATAATAACTGAATACAGTAAAGTTGCAGGATATAAAATCAACATACAAAAATCAGTTGCGTTTCTATACACTAAAAAAATAGTAGCAGAAAGAGAAATTAATAATACAATACCATTTACAACTGCAACAAAAAGAATAAAATACCTAGGAATAAGTTTAACCAAAGAGGTGAAAGACCTGTACACTGAAAACTATAAAACATTGTTGACAGAAATTGAAGAAGACACAAAGAAATAGAACGATAGTCTGTGCTCTTGGATTGGAAGAATTAACAGAGTTAAAATGTCCATACCTCCTAAAGCAATCTACAGATTCAATGCAATCCCTATCAAAGTTCCAATAACATTTTTCACAGAAATAGAACAAAGAATTCTAAAATTTATATGGAACAACAAAAGATCCCAAATAGCCAAAGGAATCCTGAGAAAAAATAACAAAGCTGGAGGCATCACACTCCCTGATTTTAAAATATACTAGAAAGCTGTAGTAATCAAAACAGCATGGTACTGGCACAAAAACAGATATACAGATCAATGGGACAGAATCGAGAGACCAGAAATAAACCCACACATATATGGACAGCTAATTTTCAACAAGGGAGCCAAGAACATACAACGGAGAAAGGAAAGCCTCTTCAATAAATAGTGTTGGGAAAACTGGACAGCCACGTGCAAAAGAATGAAAGCAGACTATTATCTTACATCATACACAAAAGTTAACTCAAAATGGATTAAAGAATTGAATGTAAGACCTGAAACCATAAAACTTCCAGAAAAAAATATAGGCAGTACGCTCTTCAATATCAGTCTTAGCAGCATATTTTCAAATACCATGTCTGACTGGCAAAAGAAACAATAGAAAGTTTGACTACATCAAACTAAAAAGCTTCTGCACAGCAAAGGAAACTATAAACAAAATGAAAAGACAACCTAACAATTGGGAGAAGATATTTGCAAACCATATATCTGATAAGGGGTTAATATCCAAAATATATAAAGAACTCATACCTCTCAACAACAAAAAAACAAACAACCCAAGTAAAAATTGGGCAAAAGATCTGAACCGACATTTCTCCAAAGAACATACACAGATGGCCAACAGGCACATGAAAAGATGTTCAACATCACTAATTATTAGGGAAATGCAAATCAAAACCACAATGAGATATCGCCTCATGCCTGTCAGAATGGCTACAATTAACAAGACAAGAAATAACAAGTGTCGGAGACGATGTGGAGAAAAGGGAACTCACATACACTGCTGGTGGGCGTGCAAACTGGTGCAGCCACTATGGAAAACAGTATGGAGATTCCTCAAAAAATTAAGATAGAACTACCATACGATCCAGCTATTTCATTGCTGGGTATTTATCCAAAGAACATGAATGCGTAAAGATATATGCACCCCTATGTTCATTGCAGCGTTATTCACAATAGCCAAGACTTGGAAACAACCTAAGTGCCTATCAAGGGATGAATGGATAAAGAAATGTGGTAAAAATACACAACGGAATACTACTCAGCCATTAAAAAAGTTGAAATCTTCCCATTATGACAACATGGATGGACCTTGAGGGTATTATGCTAAGCAAAATAAGTCAGAGGGAGAAAGTCAAATAAAGTATGATCTCACCCATAAATAGAAGATAAAAACAACAACAACAACGAATAAACGCATAGATACAGAGATTAGATTGGTGGTTATCAGAGGGAAGAGGGAGGAGAGGGAAAGGGGTGACTGGGCACATGTATATGGTGATGGATTATAATTAGTCTTTGGGTGGTGAACATGATCTAATCTACACAGAAATCGAAATATAATGATGTACATCTGAAATTTATATAATGTTATAAACCAATGTTACCTCAATACATAAAATATAATAAAAATATAAAAGAGATAATGGATGAAAAATGCCTAGAAAGAATCTGGCACACAGTACTGAATAAATATTCGTTAGTTAATTTATCATTATGAAGAGCTATCTCTCTATATACCTGTATCTCCTTGATGATATGTGTGTGCGCCACATTAGGAATTGTTTTTTAAAAAATTCCTTTTTCAGTTCGTTTGTTTTGGTCTCTGACTTTGCCATGGTGGATGTTTTCCTCAAACATCGGGCGATCTTTGCCAGTCCATTCATGTTTAAGCGTGAGTGTGGAAGCTCCACGTGCAGGAGGCTGACTGACCGGTGGGCTTCAGTGAAAGCCGAGCAGGCAGTAAGTACTGGACTTCAGGGCAGTCAGTGTCTCCCCAGAAGGACCCTCCTATCTCCTACCTGAAGGGCATAAGCCTGTGTGCTGCTCTGGGAGCCCCGGCGGGACAGGGGCTCACTGCTCAGTACAGAGACTTCACTTAAATACCGTTTCAGTCTAGCTCCCCACCCTCACCTGTGCCTGGTGCTCTAAGTCCAGAATCTCTAGAGAATAAACCTCCCATGTCTGGCCAGGGAGGAGCAAGGGAAGTGACTGGTGCATAGGATGGGGGATAGAATCAACAGGTCCCAGGGCTCCTGAGAGGATTTCATCCAATTCTGTTCTCATCTCTTTACTTGCCCCCTGCCTTCCCAGGTTCCTGCTGCCTCCATTCCTGTGTCTCTAGGGACAGCCATTCTCTCTGGCAGGTTCTCAGTCTTCTCCACTCCAGGTCAGTTACCTCCACCAGCTAGCTGCTTCTCATCTTCTAGAAATATGTTGCTATCTCTTTTTCATTGCTGTTTTCCTTCCAACTCTCATTTTCCTTGTGGGTTTGTGACCTTTTAGTTCATTTCCTGTTGCTTTAATGGAGGTTCAAAAAGGGGCAGGAATAAATGCATATGTTTAACTTGCCATGCTTTAAATAATTGAAGGTTCTTTACGTCTACATTTTGAATGACTGATAAATTGAATGCTATTCTACAGATTCACTTCCACATAGTAAGTTCCACAATAATGTGCAATTTAGAAAATATTTTAACTTCTATTTCTATTTATGTTTTATCTTACCCTTTTAATTTAAAAATTAATGTTTTATAATATATATAACATATTAGCATATGAGTATATATATAAGTTATAAATGAATAGACGTATGTGGGGAGAGCATGCGCAAAAATGTTACATCAGTGGGGGTGGTCAAACATTCTAGGGAATATAGAGAAAGAGGAGTTGAATTTTGATTTGCGGCACTGTAGTGTAGAGAAGAGTTGAGTTGCAGGAGGTGCGATGTGAGTACCAACTGAGTTACATAAAAAGGGAGATAAACTTGGAGGAACTTAAAGCTTATTATATTATAAGTGTGGCATTTTGATAGTTCAGAGCTGAAAAGGGGCAGAGAGCTGACATTGACTAAGTACAATGCGTCAGTTACATCCCACCTTTACATCAGTTATACCCCATCTAATGCTGCTCTGAAAAATAGGCATTTGACAGGCAGAGAAACTGAGGCTCAGAAAGGGTAAATGATTTGTCCAAGGTCACACAATGGTAAGCGGCATAGCTGGGATTCAAACCCAGGTCTTTCTGATTCCAGGGCCCCCATATTTTCTACAACACTCTCTGTCTACTCAGGGCAACATTAGCCACGATTCCCTCCCAGACATTAGTCATGATAATAGTTAAAATCAAGTATATTGTTTAAATAAAGCACCTGATTTCAGATTAAATGTCCTATCTGTCGAGTTTACAATAACATCTGTTTTTTCTTTGGTGATATCTCCAGGAGCAACCTGGAAAGTAATCGCACCAATTTGCATTTCATATGTTTCAAACTCAGGGTTAGAGACAGTCCCGAAGATACCTGAAAAGAAAGAAAGCGGATGAAGGGATAGCTGGCTTCTGGAGGAGGACAAACACTATGGGGCCCTATTCTCTTCCTGGTCCTCTCTCCCCCCACATAAATCCAAACACTACCTTGTCTCCTCGCCTGTTATCCTCGCCTGTTAAACTGCTGGGTTTTCTTTTTTAAGAAATTAGAAAAGAATGCTTTGTGGCAGTTGGAATATCTATATTTTCTGAGTTAAACAGGGTGAGGCAGAAACATCTGCCTGCACCATCCGCTTGTCTGCAAAAGTTGCTGCGGCGTCACGAGAAAGGAGTGAGGAAGAAGGAGAGGGCAGAGTGCACTCTCATTCCACGCTGGCAACGTCTCTGACAGATTCTTTTTTTTTTCTAGATTTGATTGACAAATAAAAATTGTATACATTCAAGGTGTACAATGTGATGTTTTGATATATGTATTCATTGTGAAATGATTACCACAATCAAGCTAATTAACACACACATCACCTCATATAGCTACCTCTGTGTGTGTGTGTGTGTGTGTGGTGAGAATGCTTGAGATCTAGTCTTTTCTCAGCAAATCTCAAATATACAATGCATTATATTAACTATAGTCCCCATGAAGTACATTAGGTCTCCAGAACTTATTCTTCTTATAACTGAGGCTTTCCACTTCCGGGAGATTCTTTTATTACCATTTCACCAAACAGAAAATGGTCTCAGAGTAGCTAGGTCATCTGTCCAATGTTAAATGGCTCACTAACTCCAAATGTGAGCTCTTCCTGCCACTTCACATCCTGCTGGGGTACCGATACAAAGGCCGCTCAGAGGAAATTACCTAGAGCATGTTGGCATATTACTCTCCACTCTCCACTCTGAGGCTTAGATATGCCATTTGTACTCATCCCTTAAACTCTTTAGATTTCCCTTTCCAAATTTACATAGTGGAAACAGAATCACCTGCCCATGGGCCATGGTTTAGGTTAAATAACATAATATATAGGAAAGCAATCAGTAAAGTTTAGTGTGCCATGCACATTTTAGTTATCTTTTATTATCATGTTTTAGAACTCTGCCTCATCACTAACAATTTGGTTGACATCAATATGACTTATTCTTTGTGTGCCCAGACAATGGAACATGCTCTAACACCTCCTCCATCACTGATTTGTCTCCTTCTGTTAGACTTCAACCAACACTGAAGAGTTGCTAAGCACAGGGAAATATTTCCTCAGCAGAATAACTTTACCAGACCTTGGGTATCTCCAGCCATGAGAATCCTCTCCTTGGGATTTCTGCTCGACCGTCTAGTGAATTCATCTAAAAACAACTGGAAATAGAAAGAAATGCAGTTACAGGCCACAACAACATTCTATAAAAATGTTAATCCAATTCTTTGGAGCATTGATCTTCAGACATCAGTTAGGAACAACAATTCTCAATAGATTTCCTCTTACCTCAGAGACTTTAATTAGAGGATTACTGTTCAACCTAGGAATTTTCTCAATAAATACCAGTGGGAAGACCACACTTCTATCCCAAATGCCTGAGAATAACTAGATAACTAGAACTTAGAGAAAAAAATTATCTTTGATATATTTTTTAAGTGCTAATGTTAGTAAGTTGTAGCAATTGCCCTTCAAGTCAGGTAATAAAAGGTAAGAATAACCATTTCTGAAACCAGTTTTGGGGCTTGCTGTGTGCTGGCCACATCAAATACATGCTCTCAATTCTCACAACTCTGAGCGGAGTTACTGCCATGCTCATTTTACACACGAAACTGAGATTCAGAGAGTTGACCTCGCTCAACCTTTAAATGGCAAAACCAAGGAGCAAACCTCTCTTCTTTGTACTTTTATGTTGTTTGCACTTTTGCTGTGAGTATGCACAATTTATATAAAACCAATAGAACTTTTTCAAGGGTGAAAACCAGATGTTGGTACTCAGAGTGGGCCAACCAGCGGAGGAGCACTCCTCAAGGAATGCCACCTTCCAGGGGCAGTGTCGGCGGTGAGCACTTGGTGAACGTGCCGACTGCTTCTCCATCACTGAATATGGTGCTGGTATTTCTAGCTTTCAACCCACATAGATCTGTATAGACTGGCTCTATCTATCCAAATAACTAAATCCTTGAGGCTTCTCTTTTCTAGCCTTTTCGCTATAGGTAAAGCCATGACTTGGCTTCATTTAGTCAGTGTTAAAATGTCTGGACCACTTTTACGCCAATAACTTTCTGCTTCTTTCTAAGGATTTATCTATTATGGATTATCTTGTCCCTCGATAAACTGTCTAGGAAGGATTGTATGAGTTATCAGTGTTACCTCCTAGTTAAGCCATATGACAGCCCCCTATCAGCAACCCACACCTATGGGCAAGGAAGCAGAAGACACTGTTATTGATAGATCTACAAAGACATCTCATTGCACGTAAGTCGCCTTGCAGAATGACCAGAAGCGATATGTAACCATACCTGACAGCTTTCATCATCATCTGGATGTACCAGAAACTGAACTTCTTGTAAGGTTTTCAGCCACTCACTGCTGCTAAATTTGAACACTTCTGAAAGGATTAGTTCAGCAAAAACAGCTTTGGGAAACTTCAAGTTTCCTGTTCCCATCATGGGAAATGTGATTGATGAGAGAGATAGCTGTTCTATATTCATCAAACATTTCTTGATTATATTTGCCATAATCTGAAATGTAGAAAGTACATTTATATAAGTTAGGGCTCAAGCTGGTGGAAAAGAGAAAGAACGGTGGCTCCAGCAATTCTGACTAGGCCCTCTCTGCTACTCTTGGCTTTGTCAGGGCCTGGGGAGTCAGAAAGGGAGTCAGAGGGGAGAGGACTTTCCAGAGAGATTCAAACTCATTCAGGAGGGGAGAGTCCAACAGTATGGGAATGGTTACATAAACAATGGTATCTCATTGCAATTGAAAGTGAAATTTACAAACATTTTTTAACAACATGGGGAAATTTTATGTTAAGTTAAAAAAGCAGGATTAAAAAATGTTTGGAAGAGAATCTCAACTAAGAAATAAATATGCATGAAATTAACTTGAAGGAAATACAGTAAAATGTTAACCAAATTTATCTCTAGGTGGTGAGTTATGATTTTTATTTTTATTTTTGTAGTTTTTCTGTATTTTCTGCAATGTACATGTATTACTTTTATATTCTGAAAAAAACAAAGTTGGGATGTTAAACTGGGAGTAGACATGAGAATTAAGTCATCAAAAGAGGGCACTGACCCGTGACCTTCATTCTTCACCACAACTCTGGCCACATCTCTTTGTTATACTGAAGGATTATTACACTAGTCTTCAGACTCCATTCCTGGAGAACCCCAATGATTGTTAGCACTTTTGAGGGTCAGTTGCTCTGAAATAACTGGTAGTTGTGGTGGACTCTCCATGGAATATAATAAAGATTTCAATAAATAGAAAGGGTTCAATCAATACTAGGGTGTCTCAACCTGGGCCAGATAATGCTTTGCTGTGGGGGCTGGAGTGTGCTTTACAGGATGTTTAGCAGCAGCCCTAGCTTCCACCCACTAGTTACCAGGAGCAGTTGTCACAAGCCAATGTTCCCTGGGGGATAAATCAATTTGGTTGAGAACCACTGATCTATACCATGCCAGAAGAAGATTACCAAAGCTATCAAACGAAGTGGAGAACTAAGGACTTTCCTCTACCTGCCGAGAAGACCCTGCTCCATTATCCCAGCCTGGAACCACGACATGGAACACAGCTTTGCAGTCCAGGTCACAGCCACTTGTCATGAATATGCTTCCCACTTCCTCCTCTGCTCCCTGCCTGGTGGCATTTAACTCCTTCTGGAGCATTGGACCAGCTTTCTGCAAAAGAGCCTGAGACAGTGGTCCTCCTCCAAGCTGAAGATTCATGGGAACAGTGTTGACAATGACATCAGCCTTAAGAAAAACAGCAACAATTTGTTACATTGAATCAGTAAATAATGATTGAGCACCTATGACTTGCTAAGTACTGTGGGGTAATTCACAAGATATGTTTTGCATATGATGTGGACCTGTCAGCTCTACCCTCAAGGAGCTTCCAATCTGTTGTTAGTACTTACATACCATAATGAGGTGACCCCCAAAACCTAGAAATGAAGGAAATATTTTACCCACTACTGTCAAGTCAACATGTAAGAAGTTAGAGCAGAGCTATGAAAACGAGTGAAACAGAGACCAGAGACAGAGAGAGAGAGACAGAGAAAGAAGGAAATTGAGTGTGAAAGGCAGAGGCAGAAAGAGAAAGTGAGACAGACTGAGACAAAGACATGAAAGATTGAGAGAGACTGAGGAAGACAGAGAACTGTTTTTAGGCTGGAAATGAGAGTAATTGTTTTGACTTCATTAATTACTTAAAGAAAGAATGGGTCAATCTGAAGCTGGGGTCTGGTCAGCCCTGAAGGCCTACACAGAGGAAGACCACTGAGGTGGAGGTAGGCAGTGTTTATTTAAGCCTGTCTAGAAGCATTGAGTTCTCCAGTATCTATGCTTAGCCCATCCCTTTGGCAAGACGGGGTCATAGCCAATGCCAATAGATATTAGATATTCAATTCATCCAATTCCATTTATTCCAATTTTGTGTCCAAATTTGGAGGCGAGAATGCTCTGATCATGCAGATTTTGAGTATTCTGGTTCCTTGGGAGGGGAGTCTATGTCTCTGGGCCATATCATAGTTACATTTCTCACTCTAAGTTAATAATTGGCAATCCTGGGTACACTTCAATCTTGTATGAGGTTAGGTAGCACACTGATCTCTAGATTTGAGAAGCTCCCTACAGCGATAAGAATGAGTGAGTCTTCCAAAAAAAAAAACACAAACCCAAAACAAAAAAAAACTAGATCCAGCCCACATTCTCCTCACTCCCACTTGCAGCCTCACTCTCTACTTACCAATTCCTACACACTTTGGGGAAGCAATGTATTAACATGTAAAAAAGTTAGATAGTCTTAATGTTTAAATCAGTTCAAGATATTCAAAAGAAACTCTGTTAAATATGCAAATATTAATTGCTAAAGAATTTCAAAAAAAGATAGGAATCATTTAGACTGGACTGGTTAGTAAACGCTCTACAAAGGGGATAAGGATTTAAGACAAGCCTTGAAGAATGGATGTTATTGGGACAGATAGAAAGAAGGCAGTGAGGCATTCTACGTGGATGGAACATCTAAGAAAACACATCAAATTGAGAAAGGTCAGAGAGTAGTCCAACTGAGCTAAAGGGAGAGTTTCAATAGTGAAAGACAGGGCTGGAAAGAGATTTGAGGCCAGATGATGGAAGACTCTAAAAATCACACTTTTTTGGACTTTATCCTATAGGCAATAGGGAACCACTAAAGATTTTTGTGCAAGAAAGTACCTGATAAAACAATGTTTTTGGAATATGCATCCAACAGCAATGTAGAAGACACACTGGAGGGTGACAGAGACTAAAGGCGAGTAGGCTAGGGCAGTACTAAGACGTGACTATGGGAATGAAAAGGAAAGGGTATGGACGTGAGTCATTGTGAAAGGAGGCTTGGAATCCAAGTGGATAGGAAAAGGAATTCTCAGAAGAAAGAGTTAAAGAGGATTCCAAAGTTTATACAACACCATCCAATGGTGAGAACAGGCACCATGACAAGAATTGACAGGAGTTTAATAATCAACTTAAGAGACTATATAGTAGAAAGACCTAAGTTTCTTCATCTATAAGATGAGGGTAAGTAATATTTATCCTAACTGGAGTGTAGTACTAATTGCATAAAGTAAAATTTCAAGTGGTCCATTATAAGTGGATGACGATAATAGCTTTCATTTTTTGAGCCTTTACTATGTACCAGGAAGGTCCTAAGCGCTCTATATGAATTATTTTATTTAAACCTCACAACAATCCTAATACTGTCAACATCCATATTTATAGATAAGGACACTGAGGCATAAGGAGGATGTGGACCAACATCAATGGCTGGTCGGTGGTAGAGTGGTATTTGAACCCTGCCAGAACTGGCTTTAGAGTTGGTCTGCATAACCACTACATTATGTCCACTCCTAGAGTGAAAGAGAAACTCACTGTCCTTTTATGTCATCCACTTCTTTCCTGGTCTGATTATACTCACTAAGTAATCTCATCATATTCCTGGTAGCCATGGCAATTATCTTTCTCATTGCAAATTAAATAATTACCATTTTATAACCAAGTATCTTGAGTCAGATCATATCTTGGTAAAACGATAAGATTCACCTTCTCAACCTGCAGATCTGAGGACAAGGTCCTGAACCTACGTCTAAAAGTCTAAGGACTCTATTTACTCTAGAGAACAAGAAGACAGCGGCTGTCTTGCCTCTCCTCTGCCATCTCAGTAGCTGCAGCAAAAGCAAAGAATGTTTCCAGTGGCTCATAATCCATAAGAGTCTCCAAATTTCTCAGAAGCGTTCTCTGTCCATTTGTCTTAAATGTGTGCCATCTGAAGGTAAATATCAAGTGTCAAAAAGGCAGGGGCTCTAGAATTCCAAAGAAGAATCCAAATCAGTAATTCTCAGCCCTGACTACATATTAGAATCACCTGGAACGCCTTCAAAAACTACTGACACCTAGACCACAGACCTGACCAATTAAAATCAGGATCTCTAGGGGTGGGGCCTGGGCTTCCACATTTTCAAAAGCTCCCAGATGATTCTGATGTGCAGCCAGGATTCAGTATCATGGATGTGAATATCGATGGAAATTAGGGCCTCCATCTCCTGCTAATTGGTGATTCCAAGGAAAAGGAAGCAATAGGAGGGGAGGGGCAGGCAAGAGCCAAGCTGAGCATTTAGTACCTGTGGTGGTAACCTTTCTCCCTCCTCATTCTGCCTGTGTCTCATAATGTGCTCAGGCAGAAGCAACAGGGTGGGTTTGTGAAGGGTGACATTATAACGTGATGTACATATGTCCTCCCCATTAATGCTAACTGGAACAGGAGAGAAAACCAGAACTGGGTGGAAAGCAGGTCGAGATAGGCTACAGAGAAATAAAAGAGGTGGATTTGCACACCCTGGTTTGTGGTTAAACCTGGATCTCTTCACCTGAGTGCACGGGAAAGAATATAGGGGATGGTAAATATAGCCCTGCACGAACCTCATGTGGGTTTAACTTCTCAAATTTAGATGATCTTAATCTTTGACCTTAAATCACAGTACCAGTTAGACCCCCTTGTTCCTTTGTGCATTTATTAAATAACACCACTTACCCTGAGATATATTACATCGCCACTTATCAACACAAGGTTCAGACCTTCTTTGGTTTGGGTTGAGGCTATAACATTTCCGTTTGGAAGATGATCCTCCCCGCTGCCTTGGTCTCTTGACTGTCGAGAAAACAGTAAAAAGCATTACCAGGCAATGCTATCTGATAACTTTCCTCATAGGTGTCCAAAGAGAAAATAACCATTAGGTTTCACAGACTTCTCTAACTCAACTCATAACTCAACCCCAAGATTCAAAAGCAAACAATTTATTATCACGTTTGAGTATCAATTGTATTTAATACCCCAAATGCCAGTGAGCTCTTGACCTATTCCCCCAAGAATCCTAGCCTAGCAGACTCTGTCCATATCCCCAGCTCTTACTATTTAAGGATGCCTAGTCATATTTCCAACTGTATTTTTTGCCTGACTTTCTGGACTTTCTGCAGTGCCAAAGCCTGCTTTGCTCGCCCCTGTAGCAGAGACAACGTGCAGGTAAATTAAGCCACCCACCTACCCCCTCGAGCTCTCATCCAATGATTGACAGGAGTTGGTGTAAAACTACCCCAGTGACCTTGCCTCCCAGATGGGACTCGCTCTGAGTTTCCCCAGTGGTATTTGCGAAGGCACCCTATCAGCGTCCTTTACTTCCCTATTAAATCACTTGTACTTGAATCCTGTCTCAGGTCCTCTTCTGGGGGAACCCAAACTAAGACACACCCCTCAGCCCTCCACAATAGTGCATTTGTGGTTTGACTATTCATCAGTCACAGAATTTTAGAATTTAAAGGGTCATCACAGATCATCCAGTTCAGAAACTTCATTCTCCTGAGGAGGAAACCAGTGTGCAAAGGGATGAAGCCACTTGCTCAGAGCCAAGCTGCTAGCTAATAAACGACACAGTACTTGAATCCACTTCAGAGTCGAGGAAGAGGAGCCGATCTACCTGATGGTTTTCTCACATTTATGAATGGTAAAAACATGGCACGTGTCACCTTTCTATTCCTGCCCTCCACACCTGAGACAGACGTTATAATTGGTATCAGCACTCTTTCTCAATCAACCCAGATACAGCCTCAGAATCTTTCTCAGCACAGAGCTCCAGACAACTATCATTTGATCAGAGGAAACCCATGAAATGAAAGGTATTTTCCATGCCTGATCTAACTCAAAAAGGATATGAATTTTCTCTGCTTAAAACAGGCTTAGAGAATTCTTCACACTCTACTTTCTGTAACAAACAGAAAACTCCAGAGGGACTGGGAATGGGCTTCTTGAGCAATCGTTTTCACATGCTCAGGAAATTCATTCTTCACTTTCTACTCTCCTACATGCAGTATGGTATGTTTGGTGAAAGCATTGTCAATGACTTCCCACCTTAAGAATTCTTTGGGTATAGACTCTTTCAGAGCACTGATCTGAAAACTAGAAAACCTTCCAGAAGAATCCCCACATTCTCTGTCAAATTGTGTTGTTTTTCCTTTCAGTGTTTTAGTTTGTGTCTAACTGTGTTACAATTCTTTTCACATCATCCAAACAATCTATTACTATGACCATCTCCTTGAATGGATCAGACTTAGCCAAAATCCTGTCATCCCCTATGCCGATTTTTATGTCCTCCCATACCGCTGGCTTCACATTCAATTTGGTGACCTGATCTCCAGACATGATATGGGAGAATTTTTTAGGACCGTCTTCTTGCCAGGTCTTGATGACATTGATCTTTGTTCTTCCTTGAGTGAGTTAGGTGGCCGCAGACCTGAGTGTTACCTGCAGCCCCTTACAGCTGACTTGGGGCCGTGTTACCTCACAGTGACACCTTCCCCTCTCATAATTTATCATTCCAATTAGGTGATGCTTCACTGCAAGATCTTTCATATGAGAGGATTCAGGACCACCAGGAATGGTGCTGGCAACTTTCTCAGGGGCTTCTCCTTTCCATACAAGGCTGTGCCCAAAGACACATAATATGGGAAACAGAGAGATGGGCCTTTCATTAAGACAAGCTTTTTGGCCAAGTAGGTGTCCACCACTAAAAAATAAGAAATGAAAGGGAGATATCATTTAGACAAAATCTTTGGCACAAAAAGAAATCCCGATACTGAGACTCTGAAATACAGAGTCTATATTTAGGTACAGTGGTACCTAAAATGGTACCACTGTCAAGCAGCTCAATGAAAGATGTGACGTTCATGAATGCAATGGAGCTAATCCCCATCTAACGGAATAGATATATTCCATTCTTCTTTACATTGCAATGAAGTTTTGTAAAATTAATCTGATTTTCCCATTGACATCCATTATAATATTGGAGAGGCTATTTTTCTTGCTAAAACAATCCAGCCCTTAGAGATTCAATAAATACAAGCAATAATGCATGAGCAATTCAAAATAACCTATTAGAAGAATAGCCAATACCATTATTATATAAAAAGGAATAGCCACAGTAGTCAAAAATATTAAATACAAGTGTGTGCTGTAATCAAAAGAAGTCATAAAATTAGGTCAGATTCCCTAGAAGCAGAGCCTGAGAGGGGATTCATGTGCAAGTGAGTTATTAAAGTTGCGCCCTCAGGAGAAACCTGCAGGAGGTGAGATGAAGATAGAGAACGTGGTTTTAGGTTAAGCCTGGCTTCTGCCTGACCCTGCAAGGAGCCCTGGGGTAGATAAATTGCATCACAGTGTTGTCCCAACCCTGAGGCAAGGGAGCCGGGCTCTTGTGCCTTCATACCAGTTAGTTACTGTCTATGGGCCATCCTGGTTGGGAGATGAATGTGAGCTGCCAGGAACCTCCAGGCTCCAGACCTTCAGTCTCCCAAAGGCAACCCTCTGGAGAAGGTTGTAAATGTGAGTCTTCAACAGCAATACATACAGCGGTTGGATCAGGAGTGCACCTAATAAATACAAGAGACCCCAGGGCATCTGGGAAAGGCACCAAAGGAAAGGGAGAGCACTAACGGCAGTGCAAAGAAAAACTGCACAGGTTTGGGAGAAAGAGAATGTGGCTTAGCAACTGTCGTGTAAAAGCACCTAAGGGGTTTTGGTTGGCAGTCAGCTCAGTATAAAGCAACAGTGATGTAGCTGTGTTCAAGGAAAAAAAGGTCATCAACGCTGACGAGGATGTGGAGCAGCAGGAGCTCTCACTCCTTGCTGGTGGGAATGCAGAATGGTACAGCCACTTCGGAAGACAGTTTGGCGGTTTCTCACAGAACTAGATATGCTCTTACCATAGGACCCAGCATGTGTGCTCCTTGGTATTTACCCAAATGAACTGAAAGCTTATGTCCACATACAACCTGCACATGAATGTTAATAGCAGCAATCTAGCTTTATTCATAATTGTCAATTTGGAAGCAACCAAGATGTCCTTCAATAGGTGGATGGGTAAATAAACTGTGGTACTTTCATAAAATAGAATATTATTCAGAGATACAAAGAAATGAGCTATCAAGCCATGAAAAGACATGCAGGAAACTTAAATACATATTGCTAAGCAAAGGAGTCAGTCTGAAAGGCAACATATTGTGTGCTTCCAGCTCTGAGATGCTGGAAAAGGCAAAACTATGGAGACAGAAGAAAGATCAGTGGTTGTCAGGGGTTTGGAAGAGGGAGGGAGGGATGAACAGCTGGAGCACAGGGGATTTTTAGGGCACTGAAATTATTCTGCATGAAACTAATTGTGGACACATGACACAGTGCATCTGTCAAAACCCACAGAACCATACAACAAAGAGTGAATTCTAGTGTAATAGACCTTAGTTAATAATAATGTATGAGTATTTTTCACCAATTGTAACAAATGTACCACACTAATGCAAGATGTTAATACTAGGGAAAACTGTTTTCAGGGCAGGGTACAAATGAGAATTCCCTTGACTTTCTGCTCAATTTTTCTGTAAACCTACAACTGCTTTAAAAATAAAGACCTGGGGCTAGCCAGGGGGCATAGCGGTTAAGTTTGTGCCCTCCGCTGCAGCGGCCCGGGGTTCGCAGGTTCAGATCCTGGGCACAGACTTATGCACCACTTGTCAAGCCATGCTGTGGCAGGCGTCCCACGAGTAAAGTAGTGGAAGATGGGCACAGATGTTAGCCCAGGGCCAGTCTTCCTCAGCAAAAAGGGGAGGATTGGCAATACATGTTAGCTTAAGGCTAATCTTCCTCACCAAAAAAGAAAAAAAGAAAATCCATTCATTAAAAACAGGTAACAATGAGATTTGGGGCTATTATTATAGAAACATAGTAACACAAGTGTGTTTGATGAATAATAACCCTATTCTACTTTTCACTGGTCAAAACAGGGAATGCCTATGGTATTTTGTTTAGTTCAAGCTGCCAAACTTTGCAAAAAGATTATGAAAACTAGACATGTTCAGAAGAGGGAAACTGATGTTGTGAAAGGACTCAAAACCATGTCACATGAGGATATAGAAAAGGAACTGGGTATATTTAACTTGTGGAAGTAGAGACAATGGGTGGGGTGGGACGCAGGAGGAGGACATAAGAGTTGCCCTTAAATATCTAAAGGGCTATCTTGTGTGTGTGTGTGTGTGTGTGTGTGTGTGTGTGTGTGTGTGTGTGTGTTCCAATAAAATTTTATTTACAAAAACAGATGAGGGGCTGGACTTGGCCCAAGGCTAAAGGTTTTCTGACCCCTGTTCCTGATCAGTCAATGCCTGTGGGACAGATATCCGGTTCGGTTGGGGCAAGTTTGATCTTTGTATTAGTATTATTTAACTATAAATCTCCTACAGAGCTGGCTCAGTTTTTCCAAGCTAAAAATCGCTTTTATCTTCAGATTTTGTTCTAGATGTGATCATCATCAATCTGGTGATAGGTGGCGATCCAAAACATGAGCTGGTGTTGTTAAACCAGCAGAGGCAACTTTGGTTTCACTGAGGCCCAGATCTGTCTGCTTAACTGAATGTCGACAGGCCTTTTGTTGTTCCTTTGGATCTTGACCACTGCATGCCATTTTTGTAACTCCTTCATTATTTTTTCACTCTCCAATTTTTTGTCTTCTTTTTTTATTGGGGTATAATTGACAAATAACACTATATCAGTTTCAGGTGTACAACATAATGATTCAATATTTGTATATATTGTGAAGTGATCACCACAATAAGTTTAGATAACATCTATCACCACACATAGTTACAAAATTTTTTTTCTTGTGATAAAAATATGGAATGCTTCACAAATGTGCATGTCGTCCTTGCACAGAGGCCATGCTAATCTTCCCTGCGTCGTTCCAATTTTAGTATATGTGCTGCCCAAGGAAGCACTGAAGGGCTATCTTATGAAGGATTTATTTCTACACCTCTAAAAGGAAGAACAAGGACTAACAGGTACAACTACAGTAAAACGTATTTGAGCTTAATATAATGCTAAATTTTTTTAAATAATTAGAACTGTCCTAAGGTGGAATGGGTCAATGAGACAGTGAGTTCCCAGGCAAGCTGAAGATGGACCATCACTTAGTGTCTGATTTTACTTCTGAGGTAATTGTTTTGCCTTTTTTTGGGGGGGGGGGCGGCATATTTTTCTTAATTGAATTCACTAGCCTATTTTCAAATACATTTTACGCAGTAGAAATAGTTTATTCCAGTACTCTTATGTCAGCCGTGATAACAATATCAAAATGAGGGACATTGAACTATTTAAACATCATTTAATAATGGCACTTTACCCATGTATCTGCTGAGACATATAGCTATCTAAAGCACAATTCACATCTATTATTTCTCATCAAATTAGTGAATTGTTTCCCATTTTTTCCTAATTTGATAATTGTAACAGCTTTATTTATTGAATACCTTTATGTGTCAGATATTTTACAAATATTATCCCATTTAATTTAATCTTGACAAAGACCCTGTGAGATAGGTTTTATCTTCACTTTTTAAATGAAGAAACAGAGAATCAGAAAGTAACTTTGCCATTGTTATCCAGCTAGTATATTCCAGAAGATTTTGAATATATACCTTTAAGACTATAAAGGTCAGTGGTGCTCTAGAATTTCTATATAGAGGGCTTAGGTGTGACAATCCAGCTAGAAGGAGTGGGTGATGAAGGGAGCTTGTCTTGAAGCTATATTTTCTTCACTGTGTAAGATGGTGCCCAATGATCCTTACCTCCTGGTAACCATGCCTTTGTATAGTCTCCTTCCAGATTGTATCAAGGTTGGTCTGTGTGACCAACAGAAGATGGCAGAAGTTATGCTATGTCACCTCTGAGGCTGGGTTACAAAAGGCACTGCAGTTTCCCTCCCTTCCCCTCCTCAGATAACTCACCTGGGGAAAGTCAGCTGCCATGTTATGAACAGCCCTGTGGAGGGGCCCTCATAGCAAGGAACTGAGGTCTCTGGCAGCAGCCATGTGAGTGAGCTTAGAAGCAGACTCTCCAGTCCCTGTCAAGCCTTCTGATGACGCAGCCTCAACCAACACCTTGAGAGCAACCTCATGAGAGATCCTGAGCCAGAATCACCCAGCTAAGCTGCTCCCAAATTCCTGACCCACAAGACTGTACGATAACAAATGTTTGTTATGTAAAGCCACTAAGTTGTGGGGTAATTTGGTGTGCAGCAACAGAAAACTACTACAGATTGTATACTTCTTTGAGATGACTTGAAGAGGTAGGCTGATGGAGATAGTGGGGATAAGAATAAAACCCCTAGCCCCTAATCCTTTCTGGAAAAGTCATCGCTGAAAGGCAACCTCTAACCACTATGTCAGGGATATGAATTTTAAGACTCTTTAAAAAACATTTATAAATATACATATACATGTTGGAATAGAATAGAAAATAGAGTGCATCAGTTCCTTCATGAGAAACACATATGTTGCAACAAAATTTTTTTCCTCAAATTGCAACAAACACTTTCATTTTCATATAAGGTATGGGGTGGGATATAATATAAATATATTTTTATGGTGCATGGTGTTTAAAAAAAAAGGTTTACAAAATGCTGCACTGTTCTTTATATCACTCTGCCTCTCTGATTGGTTTCATTAGTTCACTAATTGCTGGAGTGCAGACTGAGGCTCTGAGCCGACCCAACTTGCACATGTTATCTCCAGAAACATTGAATGTGCTTAAACACTAACCACTTACCAGTGTATAACCATGACAATCTGTTTAAAAAAAAAAAAAAAAGGCTCTCCAGATGTCAACAGCAGCATTAAGGGCTAGGTGACAAGTATGTGGGAGAGATGGGGCCTTCAACTTCTGCAAGTTTGGGAGGTTGGTATTAGTCCTAAGAATTATACAGTTTTAAATGTAGAAGCCTGCTAAGTGAGGGATATCAGTCCTAAACGTTTGTCTTCTCACAAAGTACCAATTAAAAATGTCCAGTGCTATCAATTCATTGCTATGTTAAGAATCAGATATTATTTCAATCTAGTACTAAGACTATTACCTTGTTAAACCACTACTGAAAGTTAAACTCCTTTTCTTTCTAGATAGCCTCTCAATTTTTGGCTTTCCTGACTGACTGGTTTCCATTGAAGCTACATGAGGAAGAGCCTAATATCTGCTTCTCTCCTGCTGACTTCACTCATTCTCCCCTCTAGTCTTCTATCTGCACCTATAATTTCACGGATACTGTTTGGTTTCACCACCTCTTCTTAAGGATTTTGGGAGAGGATGTGCAGGTGAAGTATGACCATTAAAAAATGACATTTATTTGGTCATATTATCCAAAATATAGACTACTTTGTGGCATAAATCCTCAGGACATTGTCACTGTCTTTAAAATTGCTTATTCAATTTTCTAAATTCCTAATATGCACTTTGAGAAATGATCAGATTCTGAATACCTCTTGAAGGTAGAGTGAACAGGATTTCCTAAAGGACTGGATATAGGATATGAGAGAAAGACAGGAGTCCAGATGACTCCCAGGTTTTGGCCTGAGCAACCAGGAGGATGGGGTTGCTATCAACTGAGATGGGAAAGCCTGCGGATAATGCGGGTTGGTGGAGTGTGGTGACGAGGACGGGGAATTGTGTTTTGGACATGTTATGTTTGTGTCATATGCTTTTAGACAACCAAGTGAAGAAGTCTACTAGGCAGTGAGTATAGACATTGGAGTTCATGAGAGACTCTTGACTGGGGATAGACTTGGGAGTCATGGGTACCCAGACAGTATTTAAAGTCATTAGATCTCCAAGGAACTGAGTGCAGACAAAGAGGAGAAAAGAACTGAGTCCTACATTAAGAATTGAGGGAAACAAGGTGAATGAGGAAAGAAGAAGGAGAATGAACAGTCACTGGTGAGGTAGGAAAAGAACCCAAAGCACAGGATCCTAGCAGCAAGTGAAGAAAGTGCATCCAGGAGGAGGGAGCGATCAGGTGAGTCCAATGGTGCTAAGAGATCAAGTAAAATGAGGAGTGAAAAGTGGTTATTGAATTTAGCAACATGGAGGTCATTGGCGACCTTGACAAGAGTAGTTTTTGTGGAATGGTGGGGGTAAAAGTCTGTCTGGAATAGATTTAAGAGAGAATGAGAGGAGAGGAAATGGAGATGAATAATAACAAACTCGACTGAGAAATTTTTGTTGCAGAGGGAAGGAAAGAAATGAAGCAGTAGCTACAGGGAAATTGGGGGTCAAAGGAAGTTTTTTGTTGTTTTGTTACTGCTAAAAAAGGAATTCTTTGAGCTAGATCTCCACAGAGACCTGTTCAAAGCCTTGAGTTAATTCACAGCATATCCCAGTGAGAATGTGGTGGCTTTGATGGATTTTCTAATCACCTGTGTGGCCCCTAATCTAACGTCACTCATGCATGAAATGGTTAATAATAACCTTAAACAGCAAGAAAGAAGAGAAATTAATCACCTTTGTAGTCAGAAAACTCAACTGGGGCTGAACTCTCCTCCGGGAAATATTGGACATTGGTTACTCCTTCTCCTCCATTTTGAGGGTTTCCAAAGACAATTGTTATGTAATTACTATCAATATGAGGTGGCAGATTTTCAACCCTAATGGTTCTTGTCAGTTCCAGAAGTCTTGGAAAAATCTGAAATTGCTGGACTCTGTGGTGTCTGTCACAAACATTAACAAATGTCCTGACATCTACAAATAAAAACCAGTTTATCGGTACTGTAACTTCATTTCATACGAGAAGAAAACAGATTTTAAAAAGTAATTGGATTTAGAGGCTATAACTAAGAATTAAAAATTAGATGCTAAATTTCTACATAAAGTTATATTTCAGTGTCAACTTCTACCTCTCCCACATTGCCTACCCTGAATGCACAGCTGTCTTCAACAGTGACCTCCATTTGAGATCATTTGGGGAACATGGATCAACAGTTACCTCTCCAAATGAAATCAAATATGTGCAGCCACTTTGTAAGCTGATAATGGTCACAATGATTGTAATACAATATTGTTTCCTAAATCTAATTTCACTTCGTTAACCCCACTAACTTCACCATATCCTGGTTTCCATTTGGACATGTCATTATCATAAAAATAAAGTTCTATAACTATTAAAGCTTACTGGAAATTTGAGGGCACATACACAGTGGTTAAGAAAATACACTCAGAAGTCAGGATGTCTAATTTGGAATTCTGACTCAAATACTTACTAGCTGTGTGACTGTGAGCAAGTCATTTAATCCTCTCTAAGCCCTGATTTCTCCAACTGTAAAATGGAGATGATAGTAGTACCTATGTCATGGTGCTATATGTTATGAGATAAAGTAAGTAAAACCTCAGCACAGTACTTGACATAGAGCAAGCACTTGATAAATGTTAGCTATTAGTAGTACGAGGAGTAATAATACATATATTCCCTCACAAATCTCTTACTGGGAGTTAGAAAGAGCACAACTTTTAAAGAAAACCCATTGAGGGATGCCTGGAATCTCAAAGTAGGATACAACCACAATTTGCAAATGAAGGGTTAAAAGCTATTGTCTGTCTTACCAATATTTTGAGAAACATGATGACAGCAACTTTAATATTGGGTATCACTTCCACCCCGAAGTCACCACTGGCTTCTGACAGGCCACTAATCGACTCCACAAGCAAGGATAGCACATTCTCAGTCATAGCGTCTTGGATATTGCAAAATGCAACCAAAAAGGAGGCTTATGAAGAGTTTTTTGAAAATTCATCTATTTCATCCACTTCCATCTCATCCATTTCACCCACTCTTCTGAAAAGTATTACTTTTATACTGGGGTCTTCCGACTTAGCAATTTTTAGGGAGACAGAAACACTTGAGATGTTAGTTTTTATATCTGATTTGAGATTGAAAGGTTTTGGCCATTATATTACTTTCTGATGTTCTAAATACTTTGGAAGAAAATAGATTTCACTCATTGCCTTAATAAAAAAGAAAATAGTAATTCTTTGGCTAAACGATTATGTAAAGTTAATTATTATACTTTGTAAAGTCAGATTTACTCACCAAATCACAGGAAAAAAAAGCAACAAACATGACATGAAATGAGGGGCCTCATCCACTGACATAAATTAATAGAGCTACAATTGTGTGTCGGGGGTGGTATATGGGAACTCTGTGTCCTTTGTTCGGTTGTGCTGTGAACCTAAAACTACTCTAAAAAATAAAGTCTATTAAAAAAATGGGTAATTATAAATATAAAACTTTAATAATTATAAAACTAAATAGTTCTAAATTAAGAATAGATAATATGACAAGAAGTACAATAGAAATTCCAGAAATAAGCCTTAATCTATCAAAAAGTTTAATATATGAAGTTAAGGGGACTAAGGGACTGGAAACACGAATCATAATTTAATAAATATTCTTGGGAAAGTTGGTCTTCACTATGAAGAAAATTAGATATCAATTCATACCTCATAATTAACACCTAACCACAACAGCATTAACCCCTGATGGGTTAGAAATGTTAACTTTAAATACTCGAAACGTGGTAGAATAAAAGTTCTATATTTATTTAACTAATTGTACTAAGGTGAAAATTTTTCAACTAATGAAGCAAAATAGAAGATCTACAGGTAGCAATTTAAATGGATTCACATAAAATACTAAAACAATAATAAAAATAAAAAGATATCTACAACATAGCAGATACTCAAGAAATGTAGTTTGATAAATTAATACAATAGAACACAGGGCCCTCTCCTCAGCCAGGGCAGTAAATTGTCTAAAGTTCCAGAAAAGGAAAAGGAGATGGCAAGTTATTGCTTCCATGTAACTAATCAAAATAGTCTTCCATCAGACGATTCATGAAAAGTTGAATTCAGCATGCCAAAGGGAGCTTTAGAACTATCAATGTTTAATGCACTAGAATATGAGTTACATGAAAATCAAGCAAATCAAGGATAGGCCAAAGTTAGAAAATCTATTAATATAATTCACCATATTAATAGGTCTGAGAAAAACAATATGAGTATCTCCATAGATGCTGAAAATGCAATGGACAAAATTAACACACATTCCTAACAAAATCTCTTGAAAAAATAGAAATGGACGCATATTCCCTTAAAATAGTAAAATATATATACGTCAATCCTAAAGTCAGCATCTTACTTAGGGAAACCCTGCAGGCATTCCCATCAAGGTCAGGAACAAGACAAGTATGGTGGCTACCTACAATACTATTTAACATTGTTCTGAAGGTACTAACTAATGCAATTAGATTTGACCAAAAATAAGAGCATAGAATAGAAAAAGATGAAATACAACTATCTTCATCTGAAGGTGACATGATGTCTATTTGGAAAACCCTAAATTAAATGATAAAAATCAAACATTAAAAACATTCAGCTGGTAGCAAGACATAAAATGAGCACGTGAAGATCAATAGCTCTAGGACTTTCGATTAGGCCAATACGGAGTAACAGATTTACTATCCCACCTTAAACAATTTAAAAACTGGATAAAAGATATGAGGCAATGGTTTTTCAGATGTTTGGAAACAGGAAACATGGCAGTGATCAAATGAAGTGAGCCCTACAATTGCTCCCTTCCAGGCTTACCACACAGAGAGAGGTTCCAAGCCACAGTGCAGGAAAAGAAACCCAAAAGAAGCCTGGTAGCCTCACTGAATTGAGGAGACAGACTTGGGACTCTGAGGAGGCTAAAATGACTAGAAATTGTAAGTCAGAATATTGGAGAGGAGAGAGATGCACAAGGAGCTCCAGAGGTCTACAGAGGATCTCCCTGAAATCTTTAGCTCCAAAAGGGCTAGAAAGAGTGCCTGCTCTCAACAGCCACAGTAGAAAATCTCACAATTCTTATGGCATAGGGTAAAGTATTCAGAAGTGTTTTGCCTCAGTAATGGAAAAATTAGCCATAGATTAAAAGCTACTCTACTCCTGGCTAACAAAGCTTAAAAGTAAGCCTCAAAAGGATCTAACTGTTTTCAAATAACTTAACTGTGACCCAGTCAAAATCTCAAAAATATTTTTTAAGGTACAAGAATGTCCAGGACTCAATAAGGCACAATTCGTATGTTTGGCATCCAATCAAAAATTACCAGGCATGCAAAGAAGCAGCAATATATGATGCATAATACAGAGAAAAATAAATAAATTTAAACTAACCCAGAAATGATGCAGATGATAGAATTAGTAGACAAGGATATTAAAACAATTAGTATAACAATATTGCATACTATCAGGAAGGTAGAGGAAAACAAGAGTGTATTAGCAGACACAATATAAAGGAAAACCAAATCAAACTTCTAGAGAGGAAAAATACAATGTTTGAGGTGAAAAATACACTGAATGGGATTAAAAAGATACTTATATACTGTAGAAAGAAAAGATTAATTGACTTTAAGACATAGCAATAGTAACTATACAAAATGAAAGACAGAGAGAAAAAAGACTGAAAAAATAATGAGCAGAGAATCAGCGAGCTGTGGGAGAACTTCAAGTGAGTAAGTTCACTACTCACTTGTTCAAGTGATTCAAGTTCAAGTAATTCATTATACATGAATGAAAGAGTGAGAGAGGGGGATAGAAGAAAATATTTGAAGAAGTAATGGCTAAAACTTTTTTCAAATTTGATGAAAACTGTATTCCCACAGATCCAAGATGCACAATGAACTCCAAGCACAATAGACACGAAGAATACTACACCTGGACACACCATAAGTTGCTTAAAACCAGTGATAAAGAAAAAATCTTAAGAATAGTCAGAGAAAAAAGAGTTATACACAGAAGGACAAAGATAAGAATGACAGCAGACATCTTGTCAGAAATAATGCAAGCCAGAAGACAGTAGAGAAATATCTTTAACTGTCAACTTAGAAAACATCTTTCAAAAATAAATGTAAAATAAAAACCTTTTCAGACATACAAAAGCTGAAAAAACTCATCACCAGAAAACCTGCACTATAAGAAATGTTAAATGAAGTTTTTCAGAAGGAAAATGATGCCAGATGAAAATAGTGAATATATGAGTAAACCTAAAATAATGTTTTCCTTATTTTTAAAATCTCTTTTAATCACAAAATAATTAAAGTAAAATAAATAAAAGCACCAATAAATAAAAGCCAAAACAACCTTGACAAAGAAAAACAAAGCTGGAGGCCTTACACTTCCTTATTTAAAAACATATTACAAAGCTACAGTAATCAAAACAATATGGTACTGGCATAAAGACAGACATATAGACTAATGGAACGAAAGAAAAAGCTTCATGCCATTGAATTTGGCAATGATTTATTGCATATGACACCAAAAGCATATGCAACAAAAACAAGAATAGACAAGTAGGACTAGACTACATAAACTTTAAAACTTCTGATTAGCAAGGAAACAATAGAGTAAAAGGGCAACCTACAGAATGTGAGAAAATATTTTCGAATCATATATCCGATAACAGGTTAAAATTCAGAATATATAAAGAACTCCTACAACTCAACAACAGCAACAAAAACAAAACAACCTGATTAAAATATGAGCAAAGGACTTGTATAGACATTTCTGCAAAGATACTCAAACAGCCAATAAGCAGATGAAAAGATGATCAACATCTCTAATCAGTAGGGAAATGCAAATCAAAACCACACTGAGATATCACTAAACATGCACTAGGATGGAAGGAAAGAAGGAAGGAAGGAAGGAAGGAAGAAAGGAAGAAAGGAAGGAAGGATGGAAGGAAGGAAGGAACAAAGAAAGAAAGGAAGGAAGGAAAGTAGGCAGAAAAGAAAGAATGAAGGAAAGAACGAAAGAAAGAAAATAACAACTGTTGGTGAAGACGTGGAGAAATTGAAACCCTTGTTTCCTGTTGGTGGGAATGTAAAATGACGCAGCTGCTACAAAAAAACAATATTGCAGTTACTCAAAAAATGAAAAATAGGATTACCATATGACCCATCAATCCCACTTCTGGGCATATATCCAAAAGAATTGAAAGCAGCACCTTGAAGAGATATTTGTACACCTATGTACCTTGCAACATTATTCACAGTAGCCATAAGATAGAAGGAACCCAAGTGTCCACTGATGGGTAAACGGATAAAGAAAATGTGGTATATACACACAATGGAATATTATTCAGCCTTAAAAAGGAAGGAAATTCTGATACATGCTACAACATGGCTGAACCTTGAAGACATTAAGCTAAGTGAAGTAAGCCAGTCACAAAAAGACAACTACTGTTTCAGTTTTGTGAGATGAAAAGTTCTGGAGATTGGCCGCACAACAATGTGAATATACATAACACAACTAAACTATACACTTAAAAATCGTTAAGATGGTAAAATTTGTTATGTGTATTTTATCACAATTTTTAAAAATTAAAAAGAAAAAGAAAGAAGGCTGGTAGATTTCAGTGCAAGCATTACCAGAGATAAAATGTCATTTCTGGGCCGGCCCGGTGGCTTAGCGGTTAAGTGCGGGCGCTCCAATACTGACGGCCGGGGTTCGGATCCCGGGCGCGCACCGACGCACCACTTCTCCGGCCATGCTGAGGCCGCGTCCCACATACAGCAACTAGAAGGATGTGCAGCTATGACATACAACTATCTACTGGGGCTTTGGGTGGGGGGGGAAGGAGGAGGATTGGCAATAGATGTTAGCTCAGAGCCAGTCTTCCTCAGCAAAAAGAGGAGGATTAGCATGGATGTTAGCTCAGGGCTGATCTTCCTCACAAGAAAGAAAGAGAGAGAGAGAGGAGAGAGAGAGGAGAGAGAGAGGGAGGGAGGGAGGGAGAGAGAGCGAGAGCGAAAGGAAGGAAGGAAGCAAGGAAGCAAGGAAGCAAGGAAGGAAGAAAATTAAAAAAAAAAAAAAAAAGAAAAACCAGAAGGATATAAAGACTCAAACAACACTATCAACAACTTGACCTAAGTGACACTGATAGAATACTCCATGCAAAAACAACAGAACAGCAGACCAAAATCTGCCTGGTGTTGGCCAGGGGCTCACCTTGAGTGAAGAGGTTGATCACAAAGGGACTGGTGGGAATTTAGGGGGTTGATGAAACTCTTTTATATTGTTGTATCTTATGGTTGTTACACAGTTGTATACATTTGTCAAAACTCACAGAACTATACACTAAGAAGTTTGGATTTGCTGTATGTACATTATACTTTAATTTTAAAAATGAAAGGAAAAGTCAACAGCATTCATATACACAGATAATTAGAAGATTTAGTGAATAAGAAAACCTCACTTACAACAGCAAGAAAAAAGACAAAATATTTAGAAACAAACTTAACAAGAAATGTTCTATGTAAGAAAACTATAAACACTCCTTAAAGACACAAAAGTAGACTTGAACAAATGAAACGGCATCCTTTGTTCTTGGTTAGAACATCTCAACATCATCTCAAGACGTCAGCTCTCTGTAATTTAATTTATAAGTTTAATGCAATCCCAATAAAAATCCCAATGAGCTTTTTTTGACACGCATCATAAATCAGAAGTCAATCCCAGAGTTCATAAGGAAAGATAAGCACACAGGAATGGCTAGGAAAACACTGAGAAGGAAGAGCTTTGTCGGGGGACTAGCCCTGACTTGAAAACAAATGACAAAGTCCCTCTAAAACAGATGAACAAACAGGTCAATGGAATAGAACAGAAGTTCCAGAAATAGCCAAACTACATATAAAAATCTAGTATTTGACAAATGTGGTATCTCAAGTTACTAGGGCAGTGATAATCCTAATAAATGGTGTTGGGATTTATTAAGTATTACAGAGATAAAAACGTGGATACCCATTTGGAAAAAAAGATAGAATTAGACCCATTCCTCAGACTGAACACAAGAATAAACTCCAAATGTATCAGAGACCTAAATGTTAAAAATAAAGCATTACCAAAAAAAGCATGGGTGACTATAACCTAGGTGGAGGGGAAAACTTTTAAAACATAAATAGAAGTCCAGATGCAATAAAATAAAAGATTGGTAAATTTTACTACATAAAAATAAAAAACGTTTGCATGGGGGAAAAAAAGCCACCATAAGCAAACTCCAAAGACAAATAACAAACCGAAAGGAAATATTTATAACGTATCACAGGTAAAGGACTAATCTCCCTACTTTACAAGCAACTTTTAGAATGTGAGGGGAAAGAGCCCAAAAGTCCTGTGGACAAAGACGCCTGGCACTCTGCTCCCTTCCGGGACAATCAGGGTGGTAAGCGCCTCCCGAGAAGAACGCGTTCGGAGAGACGTGGGGTCCCCGGGCCGCCCCAGCTGCAGCGTCGCACGTGCGCCCGGCTCCGGGAGGGCCTCCTGCCGCCCCTCCTCACCCCGCCCCTGGCGCCCCTCACCATCCTGCTGGAGGAAGAGCGCCAGGCAGCGGGCGGACTTCACGCTCCCGGCCTCCCGATCTCTTCGGGCTCTGGAGGTCCACCTGCAACTCGCTGCTGACTTCTTCGGGGGTCGGGGCCCCAGGGCTCCAGGGCTCTCAGACCAGTAGCGGCGGGCGGCGCGCAGCCATCCTCAGCTCCGCACCTCTGCCCCCACTGCCAGCCCGCTCCACTCAATAGGTTCGTGCCTAGATTTTTCTTTCGCTTTCTTTTCTGTGAACTGCTTCGACCACAGGATTCAGTCTTGAGGTAGCAAACAGCTGCCTCAGGATTATGGCTCCCTTCTGAGAGAAACGTTGCTGTCAGACAAACTGTGGGTCAAAATCCTGGGCTCTGCAGTTCATCGGTTGTATAACTTCAGTCAATTGCATTTGTACAATGGGCATAGCCATAACTACTTCACCATATTATCATGAAGATTAAATCACATAAAGTCTGTAGAGTGCCTGGCATATTAAAAAATATATATATATCGATAATAGTTCCCCTTTCCCCTGGGCATCCCATCCCTACCCCACCCCACTTTCCCTACACACACATCTTCAGAGAAATACACTGACGCCTTTTCATGACCCCTAAGACAGGGCTGGAATCAGGTCTAGCCTGACAAGACATTTAATTTAATTCAACCAACTTGTATGAAGGCCCTTGATATGCCTGGCAATGCATTAAGATTATAAAGATGAATTAGACACAGATCCCTTCTCTCTGGGGTGTGGGTGGAAGGAAGGGGAAGGATGCAAAAAATAGACAAATACACATTTACCTGGTGTGTCATGAAAGGTCCTGGCGGGATATAGATGGTATACTCAAAATGGGTAATTGAAGAGAAGTTCATAAAGGAATTACCTAGATAGGTGTGGGCAAAGGGTTAAGAGAAATCAGTAAGAAATGATGAAGCAGCCCCACCCTCCCCTTACCAGCTGGGCTGAAGGGGCAAGGGAGGGGTCATGTACTGAGCCTGGTAAGAGCCATACCTATAGGAGAGAGCTATTCCACAGGAGCTGTGGCTGATTTTGGGAGACAGCAAGGGGAATAAATCCCCCAGCCTCTCTCTCCTCCTAACCTCCAATCTCTTCCTGGACCCTCTCACTGCTGAACCCAACCAGCAGTCAGAGGGCATGAGAGTAGAGTTGATGCGGTACATAGAGGTCAGCGCCCAGCACCACTCCAAGGCGGAAAGCAGGGTAAGTGGATTTTGATAGCACATCTGCATTAATAGAAATATGTATAAAGTATCAGGAACACAGGGAAACAAGTGATGCATAATTTGGAGACAAGATTGGAGGAAAGCTCCTTTAGCTAGTCGCATTTGAGTAAGACCTTGAATGATGAGTAGGAGATTTCTAAGAGCAAAGTGAGGTGGAGGGACATCGAGAGAGAGAGAACATGCAGAGTAAAGGCCAGAAGAATGAAAGTATAGACTGTGGTTTGGAAGAGCTGGTAATTTGGTGTGACTGGTCTATAGGGGCTTGGTGGCAAGGAAGGGACACGTGGTGAGTAAAGTAGAATGAGAAATCCCTGATGGCCGTGATGTGGAGTTTGAACTTTATTTTCTAGGCCAATGGTCCCAGACCATTAGCATCAGCATCACTTGGAAACTTGTTAGAAACGCAGATTCTTGGGCCCAACCTCACACCTACTGGGTCAGAAACTCTAGGGGTGGGTCTTAGTAATCTGCGTTTTATTGAGCCCTCCAGGGACGCTGACACAAGATCTAGTTTGAGAAGCACTGCTCTAGGCATCAGGGAGTCACTGAAGGCATATTATCAGAGGAGTGATGAGGTCAGAACTGCTTTTTCAGAAGGTAGTTTGAGGCGGGAGGAGGAAGGGGGATGGAGACAGAGAGAGTCCTTAGGGGGTATTTTGATCGTTCTGGCGAGAGAACTATGAAGATGAAGAACTGGGCAGTGAGAGTCAAAGTGGAAGAGAGGCAGGACTGGTGACAATGGATATACAGGATGCGGGAGAGGGAGAAGCCCAAGGTGCCACTAAGGCTACATTTTAATGTGGTATAAATGGAGTGTATTTTACATGGTCTGTTGTTTTCCCAGGAAATAAAACTGAGTTTTCTTCTCTGTAAAATAAAGCAGTTAAACGAAATGATTTCTGCCATCCTTTTCAACTCATACGCCCAGCAAATAAAGCTGCTGAGTGACCTGCTGTGTCTTTTCAAGGCTCTTGGTGAAGCAGTGGCCAGGGTGATAACTCAGGCGTTGCATTGCCTCACATACTCGCCTCACTTCTCTTTTTGTTGTCCTTACCTTCACTGACCTGGGCTTGCACCTCCCCAACCAACTGGTAACATCTTGATCGTTGCCTAAGGCTCTGTGTTTTACAGACTTAAGACCCGATCAATAGAAAAGGAAATAGTGCCCAACTCTCATGTGGAAATGAAAGAGAAACAGTCCTCAACCATAAGATAAGTGTAAGGAAGCCCAAGAAAGGTTTGCTTTTTCTCCTAATGGTTGCTTTGATACTATCTGTGATGTTGTGATTTATGATTAATATATGTTTGGTCTTCATCCCTGTGTCTGACCCAGAGCAACTGAAATCCTTGGAATATCCTAAATGCTGAGAGTGATGGAGATGTTTTTTGTTATGTTAATGATGTGACTTTTGGAGAGCACCTAAGGATGGGGGCTGGTGGCTGGAAAACCAACCATGTGACTAGAGGTTTGGAACTTGCAATCCCACCCCTTGGCCTCGGAGGAGGGAAGAAGGGCTGGAGATTGAGTTCAGTCACCAGTGGCCAATGATTTGATCAATCATGCCTATGTAATGAAGCCTCCATAAGAACCCAAGAAAGGACAGGATTTGGAGAACTTCCAGGTTGGTGAACAAGTGGAGATTTGGGCAGAGTGGTGCACTTGGAGGGCAGGGAAGTCCGAACCCTTTCCCCATACCTTGCCCTATGCATCTCTTCTATCTGGCGGTTCCTGAGTCACAGCCTTTTATAATAATCTGGTAATCCAGTGAGTAAACTGATTTCCTGAGTTCTGTGAGCTGCTCTAGCAAATTAATCAAACCCAAGGAGCAGATCACGGGAACCTCAGATTTATAGCCATTCAGTCTGAAGCACAGGTAACAACCTGGACTTGCTATTGGTATCTGAAATGGAGGGCAGTCTTGTAGCACTGAGCCCTTAACCTGTGGAATCTGATGCTATCTCCTGGTAGCAGTGTCAGAATTGAGTTGAATTGTAGGCCACCCAGCTGGTGTCAGAGAATTGCTTGGATGTGTGGGGGAAAAGCCCACACACTGGAATTGGGTGCAAAAACTTCCTATCTTTAGGGAAACAGCAAATATCTCAATATTATTTTCAGTTCTCCTTTTTATTTGGAGACAAGGGTGCCCTGATTTGCTGGTGCCCACTGAGCCATCCGGGTAACCCAGCACTGATGCTGGAAAGGTGAGACAGAAACTCTAGGAGCAAGTGTAGTTAATAGAGTACATTGCATATTCTTTCTCTAGAAGGAGAGAAGAGATGAAACCTGCAACCTATTTTATCTTTGTAGTATGTATGTGTTAAGGAGGAAAGCTATCAAGAAATGGGATTTTCACAGCTGAAAGTGGCAGCAGTGAGGTCAATAGTAGTTAAGTTCGACTGCGATACTATTTAGCAAAGAGCTACACACAAAATCAAGCAAAGACGTCCGCACACATGGTGTGTTGTCCTACACTGTATGTGTGGTGGGGAACACCCACGACAAAAGAAAAAAGGAGTGGGGAAGGAACACAGACAATCTCTTCCTAATATGGATATAACTTTATTTAAAGCAGATCCAGATGATAATACCTTCCACAGAGCAAAAGCAGTAATCCAAAGGCTCACCAACCACGCACACCATGAAACTCGTCTATGCACACACATTGCAGTCAAGGATCCAGAACCCAGCAGGAACCAAGGTTTTGCTTTTTTGAAGCAAATTTAGCTAAAAGATCAGTAGATACAAAACAATCATAAGAGTAAAGACTTTAATGAGCCACCAAAAATTAAATGTATAATCTGATTTTTAAAAAAGACGGATCATTTACCTTAAGCTTCCTCAACTCTCTGGACAAAGGAAAAGATGCCAGGTTTTTAAGTTCTTCAAACAGGACTTCCTCAGAGGAAATCTGCTTTGAGCACCGCCCAGGAATCCATTTCTGAGAAATGCTCAGAATATGGGAACTTCTCAGCCTGCTCCCTGGAGGAGAAGCCCCCCTGGAGGAGGCCGTAAAGCTCTGGGGTGCAGAAGCCTGGGAGCCAGACTCTCGCCTTCAAACCCTAGCACTTCTACTTATTAACTATGTGACACCCTTGCCAAGGTATTAGCCTCTCTGTGCCTCAGTTGTCTCAGTTATAAAATGGGGATGCTGATAGTATCAAGCACACAGACGTAAAGCTCTTATAAAGCGGACGAAATAAGTACTCATTAAATAGTAGCTATTCCTATCTGACCAAAACATTTATATGTGTGTGTAAGCTTATCTTTAGGAAAAGAAAAAGACATCCCTTTTGTCATTTTTGGAGAGAGGCTGGGACGTGGATAACCAGATAATTAGGTACTTTGACTTTCTTCTTACTTGGAGAACCATTTAGAAGTAGAGCTTCACATGTCCTATATTCCTTATAGGAGGCTTAACTCTTGCCTTTTCTCTGTCCAGAGAGAGTATCAGCGAGAAAGATCTAAGGGAGAAAACATGATTTGCTGGGACTTAGTAAAAGGATGGAAAAACTGCTACTGTGGGGGCTACAGTTACTGAGAAAATGATAGTCTATGGAAACTCTATGGAAACTAAACATTTTTATCTGTTAAAACTGGAAGGAGGATACACTCAAAAGTACAATAATATCCAGAGGAAAAAAATGTTCAGGAACTACAGTGTAGCGTTACTATGGCGGGGCAAGTGCACCCCTAGGGCAGATTACGAGGACCAGCGGGGAGCAAGGACCCAGTCAGAGGCCTGGTCAGAGGTCAGAGGCCTAGTGCTCTGGGGTAAGAAGCTCAGTTTTCCAAATCAGCTGGGTTATTAGCAACAGTTTATTAAGCACCAACTGTATATCAGGCTCTGTGCCATGAAAAAGAATAGCTTTGTTCCATTACTTCCAAAAGTTGTCCAATCTCTGCTCCTGGCCACTTTTCTGGCCATGAAGGAGGGAGGGGAAAGTGTGTCTCTAATTTTCCATAACGAAAGCCTTTTTCCCCTCCATTCACACTAGGATTTTACTTTTAGGGCACTTAAAGGACAAACAAAAAACTAAAGGACCACCCAGAGATGGTAATAAGAAGAGGATCAATTTTCAGCTAGTATTTCTAGTGAAGAACATAGAAGATGATTTCAGATCCACAGCACTCCATCCCCCTCTCTCCCACGGTGACACAAGAAGGAGGCACCACCCCTCTGCACCAAAATTACACAAAGCTTTGGGCCTTTTATCTTTCATAAAAAGTAACACTCCAGAAATGACAGACTAGCAGATTCTTGCTCTTACACAGACCACTTCTTGAGATGAAAATGTTAAAAAGGTGTGTCTACATAAGGATTTAGATGGGTATTTACTCGGCTTCTTCAACTGTGTCCTTTGAAAGCTTGGCTCAAGACATCCTTCCAGCAGTCTTCTTACTCAATTCCTTTATCTTTCAGTTCCTGTTTGACGCGTTTCAGATAATTAGGGTCTGGATAGCCATATCTGCAGAAGGAAAAAGCCCTTTAACTTCATCACAAGTGGTTTTAAAGAATCTGTCCAGTGGATCCCAGCACTAACATTCAGTGTTGCAAACATTCACAAGCAATCCCGAAGGCGGGTGACATAATCACTTGTAAGTTTGCAGATGTGAGTCATTTAGCTAGTGAGTGAGCCTAGCTGTCTGTCCAGGATCTGCCTTCCACCAGACGTTTTAATTTTCACCTCATGGTAAGTAGTGACTCTCATAAAGTTACACCATATTTTTGTGGAAAGTAATCATATGCGACAGGAAGGGTTTTCAAATTGGGGAAATTTGCAGAAGTCTCAGGATGTATTCCCTTTTGAATACTAAAGGCGAGAGGTATTCTATCTGAATTTCATAAAGAACAATTGGATTGCCTATAATACAACTTCCACCACCATTAACTAAGACATTCTAGAGTACCATTAGCCAAGTGAATTTAGGATCTCTATGGCCCAATGGGAGGAGAGGATAGAAGAAAGGGAGATCTTAAAAGAAAGCAAGGGAAACAACATTCTGAGGATAGACATGAAACCCCAAATTAAGTCACCATGGATGCCATTCATCTTGGATTCTGAAGATCCCTGCCCTTGGATGCAAAATTTCATATTTGTATGATCCTTTGTGGTTGGGAGGGTAGCAGGTGATGGGAACCAATCCTTCTGCCTTTGAGATCAGCATCTCTCAAATTACTTTCCTATATCCAGTCCCACAGCTATCCACAGTCTGCTTATAGCCACATCCTCAAATGCCATATTTTATGACCTCTAAGTTCTGTTTAGCAACTGTTATGTTTTAAAAGGTTCTCACTTTTCTGGTCCCCCAAATAGGGACGTTTTGTGGTGGATGTCATTCCACGTAATGACATCTGAGGCTCCTGATACTCGAGACTCTCCCACTGTGAAAATCATCTTTTGGTCGAAGGCCCTACGAAGCAGTGTCAAAACCTCCCTTCCTTCCTTGTTATCAGGCAGGTATGCAATTCGATGGATTCCAAAATATCTCTTTCCTGGGTTTGGGTGCTCTTTCTGTATGAAGACAAGAAAATGTCACATGAAAACTGCGTCTAAATTTTACTATATTTATAGATGTGTTCATATGCAGATAGAGCAAATGAGAACCAAAAAAAGTACTGAAGGTTTGCTTATATTCCCAATAATTCATATTTCTCCTGTTTACCCAAATTCATGCTGGGAACACTATCCACTTTCCTGACTCCCCCCTCCCCCTGCCCCACCAACACATAAGCACCACCCACGCTTTCTCCGCCTTAATAGACACAAAAGATACCTAAGTTTTAAGGAAACATTGTTAACTTTATCACTATTTAAAGCCCTTGCATATGACCATGGAAATAATTCCTTGGGAAATCCACTGTCTAATTGCCAAGAGAACAGTCTCCTTTGCTCTGGTAATTCCAGCATATTGGAAAGAAATCCATGGACCTCAGAAACACTTACTGTTTGTACTCCTCCTTCCATAATGTAATCAATCACAATGGAGCCACAGGATTCATAACCTGGAAGTGACTCTCTCATGACAGTGACATCCATGGTTCCTTCTGGCTGATTCCCTTTCTGGATACCGTAGGAAGTCTGGCACACAGGACAGACTGGCTTAAATGACATGGCTCTGTTGATACAAGGGCCACAGAATTCGTGCTTGCACTTGGGTAGCACCTGTTTGTTGCTAATAATGTCCATACAGATGACACATATGTCCTTTTCCTTGTCCACTCCTGATGCTCCAGAACTGGCAGAGCACTGGAATGTTGGTGAAGCTCTTTCTGAATCATTGCTATCAATGTCCATGGGTGTTTCATGATCCTCATTCCATTTCTCTCCAGCCAAAGGAGATATCCCCCCTATTTTTAAGACATACTGCTTTGCCTTTGCAAGGTGATTTGGCAACCCAATCAAAGTCATTGACTCTTGACTTAGCACAAAGCCTACATGTGGATGCTTTTTTCTAAATTCATCAGCAAACTTGGTGCCATGTAAATGCTTTCTCTCCTTGCCCAAAGCTTTCAGTGAAAAAACTTCTCTCATCAGCTGACATGAGAAGTGTTGATAGGCATTGATGAAACTGACATAAGCATGCACTGACAGATCTAACTCCTTATCCTTAGGTTCAAATAGAATGCAGGTTTTCTGACTTTTTCCTAAAACCTTACTTTGAGTATTGTACTTTTTTTCTATCTCTGATATTTCCTGGAGTAATTCAGCTTCTAAAAGCTTATAGTGAGCGGTGTCAACGTCAATTCCATTCATTGTGCCCCCCGAAGTCGTTATTTTCACAGGTGCCTTGACCAGGCTTGCAGAGATTTTGGAGGCAAGAAAATGTTTGGCAGCTGCAATGTCATCTTGGGTCCCAAGGAGAGTTAATTCTCCTCCTTTCTCCTTTATATAGAGCTTTGAAAACTGGTGATTCAATTCCTGTTTGATTCTATTTGCCTGCTTACTGTCTAGAAAAGCAAGGCATTCCTGCCCCAGAGTTCCTACAATCCTCTGAAATTCACTGGCAAAATAATCACAAACTGCTTTGAGGTGATCTGATTGGCTTGAGGTGAAGTCTAAATAGATCATATTTGGAGAACTCTCCTGAGTTTTTATTTTTACACCACATCTCTTTAGTGAGTCTATTTTATCAGGAAAGGTATATTTGAAGTATTCAAAGAAAGGCAAGGGAACTTCAAAATGGTTGTTTTTCTCATCTGACCTGGGTTTTGGTTCAGAAAGAGAAACACAGCTGTTCCAGTCCTGCTGCAGGAGTGGCTCCCTCTCTGTTGTCAAAGGGGAAGATTCCTGTTTCTGCTCACTCTCCAGGAGTTGCTTACTGAAGAAGTGATGTATCTTTTCAATGTCTCTGAAGTCACCACACACCTTCTCAATTCCATCATGGCCTTCCATTCTTTTGACATTGGGGCAGAGAGTGGTTATGTGTTCCCTCTGCTCTTTAGAGAACAGCTTACAGTTCAGGTCAGCTGTGACAGTAAGGAAGATCTGAAAATTTAAAAGGAACACATAAATTCTCTCAGACATCCAGGCCTACAGTCTCTTCTCAGGAGAATGTCTAGAGACTAGAGAAACAAACACTATGTCTTCCCTTAGCAGAGGGTGACTTCTTTCAAATCCTTTTTGCAGAGGATGCAGCATGCTACAGCTCAGAGGCTCTGGGCCCTGCCTGCAGGTTAGAATCACCTGAGGAGTTTAAAAACAAACAAAAAAAAGCCAAGGCCAGGCACACCTCCAGAGATCCCGATATAAATGCGGAGCCTGGGCACTAAAATTTTTTAGAAGCTCCGTGGACCAGAAGTGTGGATTCTAGAGCTGCCACAACCTGTCTGACCTTGGATAATGGGGTGGAGGGAAGGCACTTCCGCTTTCTGGGCAAGTTGCTGCGTCTCTCACAAGACAGTCCCTGAGCCTAGAAGGGAGCCATAAACCTGAGGTGGATGTTTTTTCCTATTCCTGTTTCTTCTCTTACTGTACCCTACTTTTTTTTTTTAAACTAAACACCTAACTGCATGCAATGTTGCTGGGCCCTCTAAACCCTGGCCTTTCGAAGCTCAAATATAAGACACTCACACCAGATTCGGCTAAAAAGGACAGAGGTAAATTGAACGTAATATAAAAGCAAGAGTGCTCATGTTTTGTCCCTGTCAAGGTCTTTGCACATGCTCTTTCCTCTGCATGAAACATCCTTCCTCTAGATCTTCCTTCAAAATATTTCCTGAATCCAGCTGCTCCTCACACTTCCCTCAAGACCACCCAGAGTCCCAGCCATTATCATCCTGAGGCTGGCCCCCTGCAACCCCTCCTAACTGGGCTCTGACCGTCCACTCTAGCCCCTTCCTACACTCAGTTCTCCACACAGCAGTCAGGGCGGGTTCTAAAGGGAAATGTAAATCAGATGGCCTGACTCCCCTGGCTCAAACCCTCTGATAAATTCCCCAACATTTTTTTTTTTTTTTAATTCAACTGTATTTATTTCGTTTTTTATTTTTGCTTTGTGAGCAAGATCGGCCCTGAGCTAACATCTGCCAATCCTCCTCTTTTTGCTGAGGAATACTGGCCGTGGGCTAACATCCATGCCCATCTTCCTCCAAAATTCCCCAACATTTAAGTCAAAAGCCAAAGTTCTTACCCTCATTCCTCCAAAGACCTGACTTCCAGGTCCCTCTCTGTCCCTCTCCTATCACTGTGTCCCTCGCTCACTGCCCTCCAGTCACACTGGCCTCCCTCCTTGAAGCTCCTGGGGCTCAGGATGTAAGCTCCTGCCTCGTGCCCTTGCCACTTGTTCTTCCTCTGCCTAGAACGTTCTTCCCCCGGAAAGCCACTTAGCCAGCTCTCTTACTTCACTCACATCTCTACTCAGATGTCCCCTCATTGGAGAGGTTTTTCTGATATCCTATTTAAAATAGCAGTCCTACTGCTGTCATTTATCCTGCTTTATTCTTCTTCCTAGCACTTATCACTGGCAGACATTTAGTACAGATCTATTTGTTTACGGTTATTGTCTGTTTCCCTCACTAGAATGTCAGGCCCTCGAGGGCAGGGTCTGCTGTGTTCCTGGCTGTGTCCCCAGCTCCTGTGACAGTGCAGCACATGGTAGGCAGTTGCTATTGATTTGTCAAATGACTCTTTGCATGGCTGGCTCCTACTCATCATTCAAGTCTCACACCAAACATCGCCTTCTCAGAAAAGATGTCTCTGACTTCTGGTCCAAAGTAGCACCACCTCCTTCTTCCCCTTCCTTTCCTTGGCCTGGTTACTCTCTAAGGCAAACCCCCATTATATGTTTTCTTCTTAGCACATATCACTCTCTGAAATTGTTTTATTTATTTATTTGCTTATTGTCTTTCTATGTACCTTCCCACCCCCAGCAGGGACCTCGTCTGTGTGTTCACCTCTGTGTCCCAATGCCAAAACCAGTGCCTGGCTCATAGTAAGTCCTCAGCAAATGGTCGTTGGACCAATAATGAAAGGTATGGTGAAGGGAGAGGAAGTTGCAGGAACATATCCAACTTCTTTCAATACTCACCTTTTGGAGACAGGAATCCACAGCATTAGGAATATGTTCTTCATGTGGATGCTTCTCACCAGATCTCACCCCTTCTCGTGACTGTGTCAGTGAAGATGTTCTGGGTCTTGGATTCTTCTCTATGGGATTTTCAGTGGGTTCCAGGGAAATAGTCACAGGTTTGTTGTCAACCACAGTTTGGTGCTCTCCTTTTTTCAGTACTCTCTCCTTAGCTTCAGTGGAGACATTAAATACAAGCATACACAGAGAAATGGGAGAGGTTTCAAATAATCCTCTTATTCATGCATCTGCCCCACACTCTCCCAGTAAGGGCTGCTCCCCGCATCCCCGATTGGTGGTTGGTAATAGGGACATGAGGGAGCTATTCAAAATTCTAAAGTGGGCAGCTTAAGTTTGACTGTAGAAATGAAAGCTTAATGATAATGGAATATCGTCCACTCATTAAAAGTCATGTTTCTGAAACCGTCTCCAGTTTTCCATTTCAATGACAAGGAATAATACTCATTATATAAAGTTGAATCTGGGGGCCAACTTGCTTTAACTACCCTTAGTTAGTTGTCTGTTTGCAAAAGTAGTTAGATAATGCATTACTAAAGCCCACCCTATAGATCACATATCTGGCTCTGGGGTCACCATGGTAACAGGCGCTTAAGCTTTTCAGGAACTGAGAGTGGACTCCTTGTCCAGTTCATGTCGATTAAGACCACTGACTCATCAACTGGGCCTGTGTATGACCAATAGGAAACCCCCCCCCGGACATCAAGGAGCTGAAAACTCCAGGCATGACTCAGGTCATGTCAATGCCACCATTTTGTGGACATCCATCCAATGAAGAGCCAAGAAGCTTGACTAGCTAGGGCAGATCATAGATTACCTCACTTCTGCTCACCTCCAATCATTTATTCCCACTTCAGACAACCAGGCCCCTTTATCCCATAAATGTCCCTAATCCCCATTTTTGGGGAGGCAGATTTGAAACTTGTTTTCCCTTCTCCTCCCTTCGCTGCCTTGTGAATAAACCCTTTCTCTGGGGCAAACTCCTCAAGTTTCGGTGATTGGCATTTTGTGGGGCCGGAAAAACAAACCTGGTTCGGTAACAAAGCTAAGTGAAAAAAGCAGGCATCAAAACTGCAGACTCAAGAGTTTTGTAAATAAACATGTGTCTAATGACATTGATAGAAAAAGGCTGGGAGGAAATACACCAAAATGTTCAACTGTTTATCTCCAGCTGGTTTTCTTCTTTCTCTTCTCTCTTTTCTATAGTGAGCATATATTACTTTTATAATTCTCAAAAAAAAAAAAATCGATGGAATGATTATTTAAAACATAAAAGCAGAATACCTAAACAATAAGGGCTGACAGGCCTCGGAGGGTGAGAAGGGTGTTCTTGTGAGAGCTGAGAAGTATGAGTCAGGACGAGGATACTGGAAAGGGTCAACTCTAAGGCACGATCTGACCAGATCTCAGACTGGGCACTACTGGGCTCTATCCTCGGCTGTAGGGCTGCGCCTCTTGGCAGCAGGAGCCCGGGGTCCTGTCCCCCACAGACCGTGCCATACTGCCCCCGCCCTCTCTCCTGGGACAGCTTGCACTCGGTCTGCATGGAACCCCCGCGGGGCTGGGCCCCCAGGGACAGCCTTTGCACCTCCAGCCCCAGCCCGCAGCTCACCTGCCCTTTCCCTGAACTTCACCAGGAAGGTGTCCTGGGCGCTGTGGCCGAAGGGCCGGACGGTGCACTCCCCGCCGCCTGACTCACGGCTCTGAAAGTATCTTTCCAGCTTCCTGTGTAGCCGGGCGCCTGGCTCGGACACCCGCGCGAGGATCGGGGACGGCGGGCCGAGGTTCGAGGCCATCGCGGTGTCCTGGGCGCGGTGGCCCGAGAGCGGGACGGTGCACTCCTCGCCGCCCAACTGCCGGCCCTGGGAGTCGCTTTCCAGCTTCCTGTGTAGCCGGGAGCCTGGCTCGGACACCTGCGCGAGGATCGGGGACGGCGGGCCGAGGTTCGAGGCCATCGCGGTGTCCTGGGCGCGGTGGCCCGAGAGCGGGACGGTGCACACCTCGCCGCCCAACTGCCGGCCCTGGGAGTCGCTTTCCAGCTTCCTGTGTAGCCGGGAGCCTGGCTCGGACACCCGCGCGGGCAGCGGGGACGGCGGGCCGAGGTTCGAGGCCATGGCTCTGGGCGTCGGGCGGCGCGGCGGCGGGACGCAGCTGGGCCGGGTCTGGGGCAGGGGTGCAGGGGTGCAGGGGTGCCTCCGGCCCGCAGCCTCGGGCCGTCCAGTTTCAGTTTCGCTTTCCCGGAGATCCCTCCCTGTTCTCGGCAGAGCCGCTCCCCTTCCTCTCTTTGCTGAGCTCTCCGCCGCGGTCGGCTGGGTGAGTAAGTCCGGACTCGGGCCCCCTGGCCCCAGTCCCCCATCCCCCGGGCGGTGGGCGCTGGAGACTCCCGCGTCTCCCTCCTACAGGCTGGGTCGGGGGGCGGGCGAGAAGCGGGCTCCCAGGGCCCGGCCGCCCCATGCGAGGATGAGACTGGTGAGATGCTTAAATCAAAGAGTGTTTCTCCTGAGTTTGGGATTCCTTTAAACTCGTTGTTGTTGTTACTATTATTTGCTGCTAAAATGTAATTCACATTCTGAATTTAGGTTAAACTTACCTACATTTTAAAAAAATTTGAATTTGTTCACCTGCATTCTGACATATCACCCGTTACCTCCCTGCAACTCGATCCTTAAGACTGGCTCTGAGGGCTTTCCTGCCGTCATTCCTTGATTTGGCCAACAGCTCTGAACTGTGTGCTGCCCTGTGCACTGGGGAATAGAGATGAGGGCGGGGTGGGGGTGGGGAGCCCTGACCTCATGGGCTGGTAAAGGGAGGTGGATTTGCGAATAAAGAAGCAAAATCTCTTGAGGGCCTCCAAGAGGCAGTTTCAAACAGAATTTTAATAAGAGTGTGGGGGTCGGGTGAGGGGTGAGGAGCATCTGAGACGCAGGGACTACTGTGCTCTGAAGCACAGAGGGAGCTTGGGGGAGATGAGATGGTTGAGGGAGATGAGGGAGGAAGGGTCTAGATCAGTGCTGTCTAATAGAAATATACTGGGAGCCACATATGTAATATTAAATATTTTAGTAGCCATAGATTTAAAAGTATTTAAAAGTATAAACAGGTGAAATTAATTTTAATTATTACTTAAATAATAAGTTAAAAACTTATTAAAAGTGGAAATATTCTGCACTTCCACTTCTAGGAATTTGTCCCATTGATTGATTAGCACCTGTGTGAAGTGACCTCTGTACAAAATTGTTCTTTGCAGCCTTTTTTATACTAGCAAAATACTGGGAACTCCTTACATGTCCATAAATAGGGGGACTAGCAGTTAAATAACTTATAGTGCATCTATACAGTGGAATGCAATGAGCAGTAAAAAGAGTGAAGAAGCCTTCTGTGGGCTGATATGGAAAGATCTCTAGGAGACATTAAATGGAAACTGCAAGATGCAGAAGAGTGTGTATAAGATGCTACCTTGTGTGTGAAAATGCCTCTGGAAGGATATAGGAGAAGTTCATAACGTTGATTGCCTGGGAAGGGAATTAATAACAGGAGGAGTAGGGAGGGAAGGGAAATTAGTAAGGTGGGGAGGAGGGAGACTTTTACACTTTCTAAATTTCTACCAGTAAATGTAATACCTAAACAATAAAATGAAAAATTAAATACATTTAAATCAGTAAAAAGAATGTATTGCCACAGCTCAGGCGAGAGGCCGTGGGGCCCTGAAGTGAAGTGGTGCCAGTGGACAGGGAGACTAGGGGCATATCTGAAAGTGATTTAGGTGGTCAGGACCCAGGGATGAGTTGGATATGGGACAAAAGAGAAGATTCTAGACTTCTGACTTGAGTGGGTGAATGGTGTATCATTTACCGAGCTGTGGAATCCAGGAGATAAAGCATGGATTTTGGAAGGGGTGGGGTGAGGGTGAGGAGGGAATCCAGGGAAAACCCTGTGAAGGCAAAGTGACAGAAGAACCAAGAGTGATGGCACAGGAGAAGCCACGAAAGCAGAGTTTCAGGAATCAAACAAGGAAACGCTATAGAGAGCAGTGAAGTAAAGATTAGGACAGAAGAGAGTCCACTGGGGTTACCCACATGGAGGACACCGATGAGCGGTTTGTGAGGAGTGCTGGGGGCGAGGTGGCAGCGGGGGCGCTGAGCAGGCAGGTGGACGGAGGAGGGTCCGCTCCTTCATGCTGCCCATGAAGAGAAAGAACAGGAGGAACCAGGGAGGGAGAGTCGGGAAGGCTTTGGTTGTTATTGTTTTTAAAATGGAAGAGAGCCAATGTTTTGGGCAATATACTCCTTGTTTCTAGTTTCTTTGGGGTTAAATGAATGCCCCCCCCCCCCACTGCCAAGTCTATCTCTAGGCCTTTAAAGCCTGGCCTGAAGAAAAAAGTACAGCCAGCACCATGTAAAGCTAAAGCTCACCGGAAGCCCACAGTGGAAGCAGACACAGAAGGCTTCCTTCTTTTGTGAAAACAGCAGCGCCCTCTGGAGGCAAAATGCATCTTGTTCCTGCATTTTAGGGTTATACTGGAGTTGCTGCTTTTCCTGACATAAGAATACTACCGCTCTGATGCTGCAGATAGGCGTACAAAGTTTTTCTATCGCAGAGGCGTTAGAAATCATTTCAGAGGCCTAACGGCGGCTATGGGCAACAAATGGGGGCAACTGTGTCTTCAAGCATTTTCGTCATCATCCTTCTAAAAATTCAGTCTTTAATTCCTACCTATTAGATGGAAAATTGTTAAGATACGTTTTCCCAGGGTTTCTGACTTTTATCCAGATATTCTCCTTTCTAAATCGATCAAGGATATTTATCACAAACTCAGTTACACACACCCTTCACAGGTGCAAGGCCAGTTCCCTCTTTCTTCAGACCCTCTCCAGGGGTCTTCACTCACTCATAAGGCTGGTTTTGCCTCATCCTTCTTTGAATGCTGTGCTCAGTCTTACCACTTGGTGTCATCCTCCTCTTCTAATTTGTAAAACCTGCTCTATCCTTCAAGGTCTGGCTCTAGTCTCACCTTCTCCATAAAGCTTTCCCTGCTGAACCACGATTGCGGTCTCTATTAGAACCTCTCTGTAAAGGATAGAAGGTTAGCAGGAACAACAGCAGCAAAACAATGTGTGCACCTTCACCAATGAAATTAAAAACTCCTCAAGATGAGAAATCACGTTTAGTCTTCCTATGGTGTGTACTTGTCAAATTCCCTAAGACGCTAGTCACTGCTTATTGCCTCCTTCTATTCATTCCTAGAAGTGGGCCACCATATTTGGGAACAACAGTCTATGCTCAGAAACGGAAAACAGAGTATAAACATTTAAAGACCCCAGGGACCTGGAGGATGGACTTTTCCAAGGTAAGAAGCATAAATGTACATAAACCATGAAACTTGATCAGCATATGTATAGTTAAACCATGAAACTTGATCAGCATATGTATAGTTCTTCCTATAACAGCAAGAAATCTGGGGTCTTCAGTTATACCTGGCTTTTTTACTTGGTTTTAATAGCCCAATAAAACTTTTCTCCCTGCACCATGTGAGAGATGGGAAATCAAGAATATGCTAATCTATTCAACAGAGTCAACATGAGGATGGATGATTTTTTAAAAAATGCCACCTCAGTATCATTTTGATTCTCATTCAGCAATTCTGCTTTTGCAGGTTGGGGGGAGGAGGAGGATGGAGGAGGAATAAAAACAAAGGAATAGAGAAAAGGCACCTCATTTGTTTAACCCGAAAATTTCACATTCAGGCTTGTGTCATGAAATAAGCAATTGGAAGTGGGTCCTTACTGGTAGAGGGGGAGGTGTAGCTGATGAGGCTCACGTCTCCAGGTCTTCTGTTCTGTCTAGAGAAACCCTACGCACCCTTTGGAAATTGGACGCCTGTCTGAGAGTTTTGGGTCATTTTGGTCTGTGACCTTTGGACCTTTTCAAGTGTTAATTTCCAACCCTTCATCTCATCCTGAATTAGAAGTGCTTTGGCCTCTAGGGAAGTGGGGTAGGGTCAATGTTTGCTGGAAAATTTAGTATTTCAAGTATTTCAGGCACACAGATTAAACAAACACACACATGTTCCCCTTCCCCCTCAAACCCAGTGCTTTTAGCAGGGTTTCTGTTGCTTTTTGTTTATTAGGCTGTAGTTGTTATCAGTGATATGTAGTCCTTCGGTTTCAATTTCTTTTTAAACCACTCTGGTTTTCCACAGGGTGCTGGAGCAGCAGCTTCCAATGAGAAATCAGGTAGGATCACCTCACCCTCACTCTTGTTTCAGAAAGTCTTTGCTGCTGTCTTTCCTCAGTGGAGAAATGGGAATACGGAAGGAGAATGTCTCCCCCGCAAGTGCTCAGGTGCGTGATTGCAGGACCTTGTGGTGACCCTGCACACGCCTCAGAAGGGGGACTGCTTCCGAGGCGGTGTGGTGCCAGCAAACATGTTCTTTAGGGCTCCCACTGATCCTTTCCGTGCCCACAAGATGTGAGACTCTTCTGACCACAGCCTAGGGCTGATTGGCCAGAAGAGGTGACCTACTGCTTGTCCCCTTGCTCAACAAGGGCTGTAAAAGCCAAACGGAACCTGCCTAATCCCAGGGGTGGCCCACTGGAGATTTTCAAGCAAAGCGCAGGCCAGTTGGATCTGACTACTCACGTGCTGCTGCTTTTAGGTAATTGAGCCACCAGAGATCTTTCTCAGTGGCTCAGATTAGAAATGGGAATTGAAGTAGAATGTAATTAATTACCACATTTTATCTACTTTAGGATGCGCATTTTTTCACATCTCTGGAGTAAGGCTACTCAGTCAATAGTGTGCCATGGTTTGATTGGCATCGATTTTCCTTTCTCATTGGCATATAATAGTGATGCCTTAGACTCCATGAAATACAGTGTCACAGTTTGGGTTCTCCAGGAAGCAGAACCTGAGGTGGAGTTAGGAGTGCAAAATGTTTACTGTGAAAGGAAAAGGAAAGAAACCGAATCGGGCAGGTGGAGCCATCAGAATGTAGTGAAAACTTGACAAACCTCTGGCCGCCTGAGATTGCCCATTACAGGAGTCTCACGTTGGACACAAATGGCCTTGCTCAGCCATTGATGGGGGCCGCCCTGAGAATAGCATGACCTTGGCTGGAAAGCTGAGATGGACCCTGAGGGGCTAACAACTGGAGGCTATCGGCCAACCATATTCCTCCCTTCATAATCACATCGAAGGGGGATCTGAGCGGCACCCCTTCTTGTCTGCTGCATACAGTAAATAATTTTTAGTCAGTCAGTTTTAACTCCACCAGAATGATGCCACGAAACTATAGTATGATGAAGAATTATTTATTGTAGCACTGCCAGTGTTCCACCCATTTGCTGGACTGTGTCCCCACAGGAGCATCCTCAACCAATGACAGACAGAAGTTGGATAACTATCCAGCTCCCTTACCCCTCTGGTGGTAGAACTCTGAGACACGTGATCTACACTGTCACTCAGTGGAGTTAAGCTTCATTTGCTTCTAAACACACCCTTTATTCACTTCCTTCCTTTCCCTGTCTTACTTTCCCACTCCGCCCTCCGCACCCCACACCTTGCTAGGATCACTTCCCAAATAAACTGCCACTCAAATCCTTCTCTCAGAGTCTGCTTCTCAGAGAACCCAAACTAAGACACTGACAAAAGTAAACAAGTTATAAATAAAGCCTCCACATATTTTGACTCATAATTAAGTCCTTTCCAATACTTGTGCCTTTAGCATGGGTCTTCCCAAACTCACCATTTTTACATGGATTTAAAAAATTCATGAGCCCCCATACACACAGTTTTCTCACCACCATCCTTGTATCATAGTAGCTACCACTTACTGGGTACTTACTGTATGCCAGGCACAGAACTAAGCACTCTATGGTGACCTGACATTGAAAACTGAGATATCCTTGGTCTAATTACATGTCTAGGTGAGAAAGAGAATCAGGAAGGGGACTAGAGGAAGTTCATCTCTCTTTTGCACAGAGGAGACTCAGTCTCCTGGTGTGAAGTGGAATTATATCCTTTTCAAAGGAACCCTTGCTCATTTCTTCATTTTTTATCTTCTCTTCTTTTCCAGAGACTGGCACTCTTGGAGAAAACGATAGTTGCCCAATTCCCATTAGTCACAATGACTTCCAAATTTTAGAAAATAATGAGAGTTGGTTGTATGAAGTCCTCCAGAATAAATTTGGGTGTATTTCTACCCTGGTCTCTCCAGCCCACGAAGATAACAGGGAGTCTCTGCAAGTCTTCAGAAGAATGCTGACTCATGGGCTAGTGTTGTCTGTCTGGAAGGATGACCTCACCAGACATGCTGTTGATGCTGTGGTGAATGCAGCCAACGGAGACCTTATTCATGGGGGAGGCCTGGCCCAGGCCCTGGCGAAAGCTGGCGGCCTTGAAATCCAAGAGGAGAGCAGAGTATGGGTTTCCAGATTTGGAAAAATACCAGTTGGTCACATAGCTGTTACAGGAGCAGGGAGGCTTCCCTGCAAATTCATTATCCATGCTGTTGGGCCTCAGTGGGTGGCAATGGATGGACAGGGATGTGTGGAAAAGCTGCGAATGGCCATTACAAATATTCTGAATTGTGTCACCCGTGACAATCCGTACACTGAGACAGTAGCAATTCCAGCCCTGAGCTCTGGGATTTTCCAGTTCCCTCTGGGTTCGTGTACACAGATCATTGTGGAAACTATCAAGTCTTATTTCCAAGGGAAGCAATCAGCCAGTAATTTGAAAGAAATTCACCTGGTAAGCAATGAGGACCCTACTGTGGCTGCCTTTAAAACTGCTTCAGAAAGCATCCTAGGGAAGAATGAGCTGGGCTCCTGGGTGAGGCAGGAAGCCACTCCTCCTTGCAATATGATGGTTGTGAACAACCTGACTCTCCAGATTGTCCAGGGCCACATTGAACTGCAGCAGGTAAGGCTTTGTTTCTGTTCTCTTGCACTCCCAGAGGGGATCCCTGGACTGCTTATTACCTATCAAGGATTTTTTTATTTTTTTTTTTTTGTGAGGAAGATCAGCCCTGAGCTAACATCCGTGCTAATCCTCCTCTTTTTGCTGAGGAGGACTGGCTCTGAGCTAACATCTATTACCAATCCTCCTCCTTTTTTTTCCCGCACAGCCCCAGTAGATAGTTGTATGTCATAGCTGCACATCCTTCTAGTTGCTGTATGTGGGACGCGGCCTCAGCATGGCCGGAGAATCGGTGCGCGCCTGGGATCTGAACCCCGGGCTGCCAGTAGCAGAGCGCAAGCACTTAACCGCTAACCCACGGGGCCGGCCCCAAGGATGTTTTGAGTATATATTGTTTCAAACACTTTAGAGAGCATCTTGTTAAGGTTAAGAGTATGGACTTCAGAGACAGACAGTCTGGATTTGAATACTAGCATTTCACCCATTTACTAACTGGGTGAAATGAGTCGTTACTTTATTTTTTGGTCCTCAGTTTCCTCTTCTGTAAAATGGGGATAATAACTGCACTTATATCTTAGAGCTGGAATCAATACACATAAAATGATAAGTATTTATAATTATTATTGCTATTAGTTTTAGGCACCATGAGGAAATAGAACAATCTTTGATTCCAAGGAAACTAAAATCTATTATATTTTTTTATGTAAAAAAAAATTCTCTGTTTGAAAAATCTCCTTGGGGACACAACCATCTGAACATTCCTGAAGCAACCTCTCAATAGTGAACGAACAGATCTTAATGCAAAATGAATTCATAATATTTAAGAGTATATAAATCTGTGACAGGAGTGGAGTGGAGTGCACCAAGAAAGATTACTTAAGATGTGAGTTTAGATTCTGATCTCAAGTTATGATGGGCATGAATTGGCTGGAGAAGAGGCCTGGGTGGTTAGAATGACTTGATCAGAGTGACACAGAGGAACTGACAGACTGAAAATAATGGGCTAGATCAGTCAGGAGACCCAGGTCGAGCTGTACATCATATCCTGAGTGTATGGCTCTGTGCCAGGGGCTGTGGAGAGTACAAAGTGTAACTTAGCATTCAGCCAGGGTTCCCTGGGCACATAGGCAAGGGCCCGGGCAGGGTGGGGAGGGAGTCAGGGTAACAGTGAACCTGGGTATTTCTGGGTTAATCTGGCTCCCCTGCTAGGCAGAGAGTGCCTTGAGGATGGAGATCATGGCTTGTTCATCTCTGTACCCCAGGGCCCGGTCTGGGCATATGCATCTAGGTGTTCAGCAAATTACTGATGAATAAGTGAAGGGGGCAGCAGGGAGCAGGGCCTGCAACAGAGGAAGAGAAAGAATATAAGGCTATATTCTTTTGTTTTTCTGGATCAATGATATCACATTTAAGACTGTCCTGTGGCCACAATCAAATAGACTTAATCATAAGTGAAAAAAATACCACATTTTAAAAATTTTTTATTTTTGTGAGGAAGATCAGCCCTGAGCTAACATCCATGCCAATCTGCCTCTTTTTGCCGAGGAAGACTGGCCCTGGTTTAACATCCGTGCCCATCTTCCTCTACTTTGTATGGGACGACGCCACTGCATGGCCTGACAAGCGGTGCATGGCTGCGTGCCCGGGATCCGAACCTTGGCCACCAGCAGCGGAGCGTGCGCACTTAGCGGCTATACCACGGGGCCAGTCCCCGAAAAAATACCACTTATTGACTCAAAGACAATTAGAAAGAACACCGAGGGGACCCCACGAAATGAAATATTTGATGAGTTATTAATATGCCAATTTAAAATTAAAGTTGAAACATCCTAGTTGAATCACATCCCTTTAACTAAAATTTTGTTGTATTTATGGCCAACATTAGGAACCATGGAATTTTTAAAGGGTGCCAGTGCCCCCAAATTACAAATTCTGATTGTGGTTTCAAAGTGAAGCATTCATTAACATCCATGAGAAGTACCTAAGTTACCCCTAAAGGAAGCCAAAACCATCAGGATGATTCGGGGGGATTTGGGCAAGGCGGGAAAGAAGGATACAACTCCTTATAGCACAGCTCTGAGGTCTAACTAGGAGGTGATATTACTTAAAATACAGCCCATGTGTCTGTACAATCTATTTCTGAACGGACAGGTGAAGCACTACTGGTGAAAGCAGTTGCCTGCATGCTGGGTGGGTGAGGGGGTGATCTGGGGACCCCACCAAGAGGGAGGCCTATTTTCACTGAAGACCTTTTGTCTCATTTGTACTTTCTTTAACCATGTGCTACTTACCTTAAAAAATAAAAACATTAGGAGGTAGAAATTTTATTTCCACTCTCTTTAAAACAAGACAAAATAGAAAATTCACACATAAATAGCATAAAGTGATGACTGTGGAGCAGGGAATGAAACTGTTTGCTGATAGAGCTTAAAACAAATCACAGGGAATGCTCAGAATCTGGGAATATGGGGGGTGGGGACGGGGAGTATAAGCCAACAAGGGCTGACAGATGTTTGCCATAAAAATTATGTCATTAACACACTTTACCTAAGTTCTGAATAGGACAAACAGACTCATGGCAATAAAATGATCACTCTTTGGAAATGTGAGTTTCTATCCATTATTAAATGATATTTTTGTGGATTTCGGATCTTCAAAAAGTAGCTTTCAAAGCTCTTCAAGGAAATAAAGATTTAAATCAGTCATTTAAGAAAAAGTAATTTAACAGTGAATCCTGTCCATTTTTTCCCTTTTTAGACAGATGTAATTGTTAATTCCGTAAATCCACTTAGTGGTCTTAGTGTTGGACTTGTGTCAAAGTCAATTCTACAACAAGCAGGACAAGAAATGGAACGGGAATTTAACAAAACAAAGGATAAGACAGCTCCAGATTCCCAGTTGGTACTGATCACAAAAGGATTTAAATTGTCCTGTCAGTATGTATACCATGTGTTGTGGCATTCAGGATATCCTAAACTAAATCAGGTAAGGTCAAAATAAATTTATATTATGTAGCTCCATAGTCTATGTAGTCTTTGTTGAATTTCCATCATGTCATTATTGTCAAGTGGTATAGTCCCCAACATCTACCACTCCTGTGAATACCTGAAATACTGAAAAGTGCTGCCACCAGTTATCTTAAGTTTAATTTAAAATATTACCTAACCCATGTGTGAATTTTAAGTGGACACAGAAACATCCAGGCTCCCTCAGTCTGCACACCCGTTCACCTCCCCACGCCTAGTGACGCTGTAGGCCTTTTCCTAAGTGGGCCCGGGATTCAGCCTCTCCATACTTCTCTTCATCTGTTAAATTCCAGGAGGACCTGGGGCTTCCCTTCCAGCACCATTCCAGTCAAGTCTGTTACCTGGGGTCTCTTCCCACCTGTGTCTGTGGTAGAGACTGGCTTTCTGGCCAACTCTACACCTGAGGCACATAAAATACACGTATTAAAGAATAAGGGGAGCCCTCTCAGATGTGGAGAGAGGGAAACTTAATCCCTTCTCTGTCTCTGTCTAGCTTATTTGTTACCATTTCTGGTCCTCCCTTGGCTAGAGAGCCCTCTAACCCCAAATTGGTCCTCTGGTCACTCTCTCCCCCTCAGTTTTCCAAGGTCCTTCCACAGACAACCTTCCTGTATTAGGATTCAGTTTGAATGGTGAAACGATGGAAAGTTCAAATCTGCCAAATGCACTAGCACTTCTCGAGGAGAAATGACATGACAGATCCTAATGACACTGAATAAATGCTGATTACTTATTTTAACTTCTGCCTCCTTTATTAAATGTCCAAGAGCTGTTTATATTGACCTGGAAGTGGCAGGTAAGTGGGGATAAATTGATGGCTGGCTCTCTGACCTGGGGAGATGGGCAAGGCCACATAAACTGGGAGAAATCATGGTGCCCAAATGTCCTGAATAGCACAAAATGGACCGCTCAATCACTTCAGTTTCTCAGGCCTTTTCATTTCTGATCAACCTTATAGCTCTAGTGGGTTCCCTGTAGAGTGGGACCTTTCATGTCCTTTGAAAAGGCGTGGACATGGCCCTGAGGGAGTAGGGGTTGGCATTGTAAAATATGGGGAGAATCAAGGGGTAAGTGGAGTCTTACCTTTGACTCAGAGGCTGATCTTAAATTTGTGTTTTTCCTACAGACATTGAAAAATGCAATAAAGAAGTGTTTGGAAAAATGCCTTGAGCTAAGTGTAACTTCCATTTCCTTTCCTGCCCTTGGGACTGGAAACATTGGTATGCAGAGGAGTACAGCAGCAGAGATTATGTTTGATGAAGTTTTAACATTTGCCAAACGGCATTTGAAAAGACAATTAACTGTAAAGTTTGTGATCTTTCCAGAAGAACGGGAGACATATAAGGTAAGTAAGTATCTTAGAAATGTCCTACAGTTCATTCATTCATTCATTGCACAGCATCTGTTTAGTGTCTCCGATGTAAGACATGGGGCCAAGCACTGGGCAGTGCGGTGATGTTCTAATTTGGTGAAATTTAATTTTTATAAATTGCCCACCTCAGACCTAGTAAAGAATGGCGTTATAGAAGCCATGTTTACCCCACTACCTGACTTCTCTCTTTTCCTGTCGGCATTTATTCTTCCCTCTGCTCCTTAAAGGTAAGCAACCTCCTAGTTTTAGTGTGGGGTCCTCTGCTGCTCTCTCTTCTCCCTTTGAAAACACAATTATTTTTACAACTTCTGACATAGCTTCTGCAAAGTCCTGTCTTCTGAGCCACCTTCAGACCCACATCCCCAACTGTCTCTCATTTCCACGTAGATATCTGACTGTCATCTTAAATCCACATATTTAAAACAAATTCTTTGTCTTCTCATCTCCAGTCAGCTTTCTTGGGCAAGTTTATTTATCTGTGCCTCAGTTTCCCCATCTTTAAAATGGGGATAATAACTACCATCTTATGGAGCTGTTGGGAGGATTAAATGAGTTAATCCATGTAAAATACTTAGAAAAGTACCTGGCTTAGAGTTAGCCCTCCAGGAAGGGTAGCTGTTATTATATCAGCTGTAATAAGTTTTAGTTCTCTGAGTGCTGAACTGAATACTAAATTAGGTGAATTGTTTGTTATCTTTTTTTTCCCCAATTAGATTATAATTTCTTTAACTTATAGGAAGGGTATATCTGGCTACTTTTGCCATGTCCCCAGTACTGCCCTCGAGTTCAATCTATTCTTTCTTAATTCCTCTGTAGGTGACCGCAGATGGAAATCAGTTGTGGTCTAACACAAATGGAGGGACCTGTGTGTAGGGGAGCGTGTCTGTGTCTGAGTGCAGAGATCCGTGTGCCCAGCTTCTTTAGTTTTCACCTCATCTTGGCTTTTTGTTTTACAGGGGCCAGAGCAAGCTGAGTTTCTAACGTATTCAACATAATTAGTATATATTGCTGTGCTCTTCTGTCTTTAAAGTACCATCTCTGTGCTTTATTCTCACTTAGCTGGCATTTTCAAAAGGGACTTCAGTTGATGTTAAGGAAGAATGAAAAGGAAATGAAATAAGATACGGCCCCTTAAAATAGGTTTTCAAGATATCGGTTCCTGCTTCTGCCAAGAGCAACATCCAAGTGCTAGTGCGACTTCCCAGGCATGTGTCTGGGTTTTGGGTATAAAGGGCCTTGCTTAGTGCTTGGTAGAGAGAGAGTGGCTCTGAACACCAGTCCTCTGACTGCTCACTTTCCCACCTTCCAGCCTGTCTCCATGTGGGTGGTTGCCATTTTCTCTCTCCCTACGAGAAAATGAACTTACTCTCTCGTTCTAGCTTGCTCTTTCCCGGAACATAAAGGGTCTTATTCTTTTTGCTGCCTGACTAGACACAGGGAGGTTTGTAGCATTTGCTGATTTCCATTGCTGACGTCAAGCTATCAATGTGACATCACTGAAGGTGGAGTTGGGGAGAGATGTTCACAGTGGACTCTCGTGAGCCGTGTGAGCCGGCTCCAGTACGCCACTGTCTCATCCACAGCTGACCTGCAAGATAGCGGCCAGTTACCCAGTGAAGTAGCTCACCTGCTAGGCAAAATCAATCATCCTGTCCTTCGAATGGAGTTCACCAGTTCCTGCCAAAGCAGAGAACTATCACTGGGCCCAGACAGGTGCCCTGAGTACATCCCTGAACTGCTCATGAAGCACTATATCCGTACAAGAGGAATTAACCACATCTAGAAAAGGAAGGTCATTCTTTCCAACCCACAAACAAAAATGTACTTGGCAGTTCAATAAAAGTGGGAAGAACAACCACAGTCTGAGGGCTCCCCCAGGGGCTCATAATAAAAATAGCTGCCATGTATCGTGTTGACCAGGGACTGTGCTAAGAAGAAGCTGTCTCATTTCATTCTCCCCTCAATCCTGTGATGAAGCACCTTTGTCATCTCCATTTTACAAATGGGAAAGCACATTAGCCCAGAGGTTACTATGCACACAGCTAGTCAAGTGGCCCAAACAAGATTCCCACCTGAGTCTGTCTGTGTAACCCCAAAGCCTGTGTTCTCAACCACTGAACAAAAACACAGAAAAATAACTTGAGAGAGGATACATCTTTCAGTTTTGTAACTCAAAGGAGAGGATTATCTTACACGGTAATTTACATTATACCCTGAACATTGACCCTTCCTTCAGGCTTTTGTCAATATTAACACTATATTATATCCATGTGGAAGTATGACGTGTGTGTACACGTATGTATACACCTTTGGCCTTCGGAGAAGCACATCTTTTCTTCCTAAATAAGTCTTTTAATGAGGAGTGTGTGTTCCAAAAGATCAGAGGGCAACTTACACAGTTCCTTACAGGGGGCATTACGTTGGCAAGGCCCCTATATTCCAGAAAATGGATTTGTCAGACATCCAGGGTTAACCTGACTCAGGAAGACCAACCCACACTAAACTTCCAATAAAGTGATGCTGATATTCACACACTCATGAATTTTCCAACTCACAAATGACTGAGTAAATAAGTCCCCAGCTGGCTGAAATAATTGTGTTCATGATGATCAGGGTCCTGGGTGGAGCTGAGTATGTGTAAAAGGCGATGGATAGTCCTTCACTTGGTTACTTAACAAATGTTTATGGCATATCTACTTTGTGCCAGACATTATGTCTCAGAGTAAGGAACACCTTCTCTAGGAACACACTACTGACATCCCTCACATTAGGTGCTGGTCATTTGTGGACAGAGCTGGAAAAACTGCCAAATTCTTGCCATTTGGGTCTACTTTTCCAGACTCCTTCCACACCATCTGCTTGTTATCCACACCTTCTATGTTATTGATACTAAGTTACAGTTTTCTTTCACATTTAATTCAAAAGACTTGCCTAATTGATTTCTAACCCTATGAGACACCCTGACTTTTAAAACGACTTTTGGAGAGAGCTAATTTTTATCCATTTTGCATATAGCAGCTGTTAGTAGTCTATTTGTCAGCAGATAATGTTATCTCATTTTTTGTATTTCCAAGTTCGTGGACAGGGAGGGCAAGGAAGTACCCTTTCGTGACCTCTCCAGGTACTAAATGTGGTAAGATTGAAGGCTTTTTGTTCTGGAAACAGCAGCTGCAGATACCATTTATGAAGAAAATGTCCTACAGAATAAAAAACTTTCCTGTTAAAGTTCAGATGCAAAGCAAAATCTAGTCTTTACCTCATTATTTATCTTTTCAATGACGCAATTACTGCCAATTGAATCAACTTTAAACAAAGAAGTCACTGGATATGTTGGTTCCAAACTCTAGATGAATTTTTTCAAATAGACACTATGTTAAAGGATCTACATGGCAAGATACACAAATCTTTGTCTATAGACTGTCATATAATAAAATTATAATAGCTAACATATATTGAATGCTTACTGTGTGCCAGGTACAATTTTAAGCACTTTACAGGAATTGATCATTTATTCAATCTACAGACAAAGCTTGGTGTGCATATAACTTTTTAAAATGAATTTGTTTTACTAATTACAGGAGAATCTACCTATATTTGTCTTCAGGGACATATCCACAGCTTTAGTTCAGTGCCCAATATGCAATAAGCAGGGCATTAATATCTGTTGAATGAATGAATGATTATATTTTGCCTTGGGATATACATTCTTTTTTTTTTAATACCAGATTTTGCTTTTCTTTCCATTTTTCCTATACTTATTTCTCCTACATATTCTAATAGATCGTGGTGCTGCACTTGCTGTCCCCTAGGACTTTCCAAAAGGTGCTTTGGATTTGCAGCAGTGGGAATGGGGACTGACAGAGTGGATGAGGTCAAGTGTGGTGTGTGCAGGTAGAGAGAGGGATTTTGATGACAACAGCTAAAAGCCTCACTTATGACTCTGCTGTGTTTTGCTCCTTGTAGGCTTTCTGCACCGAAATGGCAAAGAATATGTCCAAGCCTCAGGGTCTTAACAATTACAGAGGTGAGTAAGAAATTCACAGGCCTAGAAGTAGAGTCTTCACCCTAGGCTCATTCTATTCTTGATCATCTGAACTAATGGAGGGGAGAAGAAGAAAAAATAAGCCTAATATATTTTATTGTGCTACTGCTTGGGTACCAACCTGCTCTATACCTGACCATGATTCTAATTGTGCTCAGTCCACTTTCAAGATATAAACAGAGAGAGGCTGAGTTGTAGTGAGTAATCTACAGTGTGGGTAGTTTATTACAAATAGCTGTCTATGATTTTTTTCTAAGAAAAAGTTCTGTCCTTCATAAGAGAACTAAGCCAATTACTCTTTCTTCTCTGAATGGGGTTACACTGAAATGGGGTTACTCATTGGTAATTATAGAAAACACATCTCAGTAATGCCAGATAATCATAAGTGGATTAACGCAATGCTATCCAAACCTGAGTAATCACTGGGATCATGATGGAAACCTTAACAAACAAACAAAAGTATGTACAGGCCCCAACTCCACAGATTCTGATTCAGGAACTCTGGGTCTGGGCCCAGCATGTGTATTTTTCAGTGCTCCCTCGTCAATTATGCTGCTGAACCAGGTTTGGGAGTCACTGGACTAAACCAATCCTGGTTGTTGAGGGCTGCAGAAGGATTGACTTCCTCTTATAAGTCCATTTCTTTAGTGGAGTTTGAGTGGACTGAGATGGAATTGCCTCATGACAACTAGGATGTGTACTTCTGAAATAGTCTGTTAATCTACAGTGTTCTATAGATGTTAAGAACACTAGACATTCAACTAGCAATAAAACTGTTAGGATATTTCCCATTAGGGTCAAAATGATTTGTTTACACCCTTTAATAGAAGAGTTCACTTATGGATGTTCCGTGGTCCAGCAGTGCTGGAAAAGAAGGGAGAGCTTTAAGAGCTCTGGTCTGTGACTGCACCTCTTATGAGCCTGTTTATTTATCTGTAAAATGATGACAGACTGTTGTGAGAATAATTGGAGATTATGTATGTAAAAATGCTCTGTAAATTTCAAAGCACTAAACAAATGCCAGGGGCTAAATAATGAATGAGAGGATGGACAAACTCCCCAGGTAGCCTGGAGGAGGGAGAGATTCCCTCTGACTGGAAGGGAACAAGAATGGCTTCATGGGTGAGATGATTCTAAACTGGGCTTTGAGGATGGCAAGATTTTCAATGGGCAGTGTCAGTGGGGTGGGGTGTCCAAGATGAAGAAAACCCACAGAAGCAACAAATGCAGTGCATGTTTAGGGAACCACAATGAATCTAGGGAAGCTAGTTAGGAGATGTTTTAGGTGAAGATAATATGAAAAAGAAACATACACATATCATTATGTCATTAATCTGAATAATGGGGCCAGGCATTAGCATTTATTTCAGTAATTCTTGAGGACATCTGTATAGGAATTATAGCACAAGACAATAATTGACATTAATGATGATTAATGATAATGACCTCAGATTACCAAGGAAAAGTTAAACAATTTAGGAAGACAGGGAAGTGTGTTTCCATTAGAAATATTTAACTGATAGTTAAAATTAAATATGTCTTGGTGCTAGAAGAGTATCCTTTAGTGATCAGAACAATTTGGTTATCTAGAAGAACAATTCTTCTTTCCTGATAATGATGGCTAAATGAAGTATCATCATGTATTGTTTTCATTTTTTCCTAAAAAGAAATGTAAGCTCCCAGTCAGAACAGGGGTTAAAAAAAAAAAGTATGCCTCTAATTTAAGAACCCCTGTCACTTCTTACTGTTTTCTAAAACACGGGCTATTATTTGTACTCAGAGGGAGGCCATCCTCCCCCTTACTTCTAGGTCTGTCCTGGTACTTTTTCATAGCTCCTAGTACCACCCAACTACTACAGTAGGGAAAAGATACTAATTACCACTATTGTCCTGGGATCACTCACTGGGAGGCAGAATCATATGAGCACTGGAGTCAGAATCGTATGAGCACTGGAGTCAGACTGCCCACACCTACTAGCTCTGTGGGCACCACTTTCTAGTCCTATAACCATGGGCACGTTACTTAATTACCCTCTGAATCAGTTTCCTCATTTGTACAATGGGGCTACTAATAGTACCTATCTCATAGGGTTGTGGGGATTGAATAAAATAATATATGTAAAGCACTTAGAACAATGCCTAGAACATAGTAGGTGCTCAATTTACTTTTTCCCTTCAAACTGTGTTTCCAAGACTCATCCATGTAGCTAAAGTTCACTTTTTTTCATTGCTATAACAATATACCATTGTTGAAGGACATTTGGGTTATTTCTAGTTTTGGGCTGTTACAAACAAGAATGTGAACTTTCTTATACACATTCCCTGATACACACATGCAAAACTTTCTTTAAATAATATAATTATAGGAGAGGTTGTTCCAGTTTTACATCCATCATGAATATATATGAGTTCCAGGTGCTCTCCATCTTTCTCAACACTCGATATTGTCAGACTTATGCATTTTTGCCAAACTTGTGGGTGATTTTTCATTTCCCTGATTACCAATGAACATGAGCATCTTTTTACATATATGTGGGCCACGTGTGTTTCCTTTTCTGTGACATCGTTTGCCCAACTGGCTACTGGGTTGTTTCTTCTTAACAATTTGAAGGAATTCTTTATACATTCTAGATACTGCCTCCCCTATGAATTCCCTCTCAGCTAGTCCATTGCCCACTCTTTCTTTGTTTATTTTTTGTAATTTGGGTTCAGAGTCACTCTAATCCATCAGGGATTCTTCCTCTTCATATATATCTTTATTCCTTGTGGAGAGGGGTATACATGGGTGGGTTGGAATCAAGTCCTGTTTCCTTTTCTGCTGGGATATACTATGTCCAGCAACAGCTGCTAAGCTCTACATGCTCGTTGTGGAGATACAAAATGTCCTGTCACACACACATAAGACATGAAAAGGAATCCCAGGTAGCGGAATTATGGGTATTTCTTCCTTTCATTATACTTTGATAATTTCCCAATTTTTCAATAAGAAACATATTATTTTTATAATCAGAAATACATGTTGTTGTTGTTTTTTTTAAAATAATTTTCACTCTTTAAGCTCTGTGGCTTTCAGAGATGTTTGATTTTAAACCTGCTAGTCGCAAGAGGTTAAGGAAAATCCCATTCAGCAGGAAATAGTTGGTTCACATCCAGGGTGAGATCACAAGGAGAACCGACCTGTGAACTGACAAATGCAACACAGCAGGGGCAAAACCTGATAAAGCCAACCCCTTACAAGCTGAACTCAGTGTTCCCAAGGAGACTGTAAACTATACATTTAGATTTCCTTTGTACCCAGCACAGCTCTCAGAGATATGTACTTAATTGAAGCTGCTACTGCTGACAATGGTGACAACATCCTTGGGGTAAACACTGGCATGGTGTTTTGTTCTCCTCTCGTTTAAAACCCACCTGCCTTCTGTGGTTGCTTATGATAGTCTTTTCAGTCTCTCCGTGGACCAGAGGGGTGAAACGAGAAAATGGGCTCAAAGCTAAATCTCCTGCCATCAATCTGAGGGGACACAACCTGGAAAAGATGAGTGAGGCCCACGCGTGGATCCAAAGGTTACTGACCCTCCAGGAGCACATCATTGAGAATAATCATATCCTCTACCTTGGGAAAAAGGAACATGACAATTTGTCTCAGCTTCAGGAAGCCTCAAGGGTCTCTATCTCAGAAATTATCAGTCCAGAAAAGGCAAGTTTAGAGATTAAAGGAGCCCGGGCTGATGTTATTGAGGTTGTTATGAAGATTGAACGTATGCTGTGTGAAGTTCAAGAGGAAATGGCAAGAAAAAAGGAGCGAGACCTCTGGAGCTTGTCCGGTGAGTAACTTTCTACTAAGTTGGAAAGTCAGCTCTCCCAATTGTTCCTTCTTTCGTGTGTGAGTGTGCACGTGTGTGTGTGGGCAAGAGATAGAATGAACAGGAGAGAGAGCAAACTGCTCGTTCTGTGTTAGGCCATAAACTTTTATAACCGTTTGGTGGCTCTCTTTCTACCAGCAGGGTTAATTATTAATAAATGAAAACACACACACACGATTGGATTTACTTATGATGACATGGATCACCTAAGAGGCCATTACACAGAAAGCCTAGGGTAACCCCAGCCCAGGCTGTGGAGAAAAAGTACATCCCTAATTCTGTAGATGGAGCATTCAAATGTAGACACATTTCACTTGATTGATTAATTTCTTTGAGTTTTATTGCATTTATTTGTTGCTAGCAGCATTAGGAACCCTAAAATTACTTACTTTGAGCCCTCTCACGAGAGTAAATTATTCATTGGTACCGTGAAGTACACTCAGGTATCACCCATTCAGTGGGGCAGAATCCATCAGGATGACTGGGAATTTGGGCCTGGAGAGATCCTTTTAACTTAGCCCTAGAGCTAACTAGGAAATTATACCACTGAAAACACCGACTTGGAAGACAGAGGCTTATTTCATTCATTTATTCAACTAATGTACATTGTATCCATGATATGTGCCAGGCATTGTGCTAGGTGCTGAGGATACAGTGATAAGATGGGAATTGTTCCCACTCAAAATCTAATTGGGGATATGGAGAAGTGAGCAGGTGAGTTATGGCAGAGGAGGGTAAAAGTGATCTGGGAGCACCTAGGAGAGGCACCTAACCCAGACTTGGGAGGTCAGGGGAAAGCTTCTCAGAGCAGGTGTCATAAATGGAGAACTGAAGAATAAGTAGAAATTAATAAAAGAAAGAAAATTCCAAGAAATCAGACCATAGCAGGGCCTGGGTTATGTAAGACTTGTAAATCACATGAAAGATGTTCAGAGTTTTTCTTGAAACAAATCGGGAGACGTGAAGGATTTTAAGCAAGGATAAGGTCAGACTTGTATTTTAGAAAGATCACTGATTGTTAGGTGGAGAATGGATTTAGTACAAAAATTCAGAGGCATAATTTCAAAGGACACCTTATTTTCACCATGTGTTTGTAAAAACAATTCAGGTAGAAATGGTCGAAGTGAGTGGGAGTTTGCAATAAACATATCCAGTTTCCACAGAAAACCCAGTGTCAAAAAACATGGACAAAAATAATACACAAGAGAGACCCAAGATTATGATTTCTACTTAGCTTTTGAAACATAATGACTATGGATATTTATTTTTATTTATTTATTTTTTTGTGAGGAAGATCAGCCCTGAGCTAACATCCGATGCCAATCCTCCTCTTTTTTCTGAGGAAGACCAGCCCTGAGCTAACATCCGTGCCCATCTTCCTCCGCTTCATATGGGACGCCACCACAGCATGGCTCGACAAGCAGTGCATCAGTGCGCGCCTGGGATCTGAACCGGCAAACCCCAGGCCGCCGCAGTGGAGCGCGCACACCTAACCGCTTGCGCCACCAGGCCGGCCCCGATGACTATGGATATTTAAACTGACAGCTATACTTCTCAAGAGAACAAGAGACAAAGAAACATTCATGTCCTATAAAGCTTGTGGCATTACTTTAAATTAACTGCATTCCTAAGCTTAACCCATTCTCCTAGCTATTGGCAATGTAGTCATTTAAGTTCCTTATTCTGCTGCAAGGTGGCGTTTTTGGTGGTTGATGACTAATCATATTATTTCACAGCAGCGTTTCAGAGGTTCATACAGACTCACCCTCTCTTAATCAGATTAAGATCTTCATTAACAAAATGGGTAATTTTATTACTGCATGGAACATCAATTATCCATCAGGACAATAACATTTAAATGATAGAAGTTAGGCATCTCCTCTCTCTCAGTCCTTCCCAGTGAGCGCTTCTTACAGCAGGAGTTTGTGGCTCTTTGAGTCTCCAGTGCCCAGCCCAGTATCTGGCATGTAGTAGGAGCCCAGTAAATGTTTGCTGAACTCAAGTGAACTGACGCTAATACTATACTCTATAAATGTGAGCTATTGCCCTCCAGATTTAATTTACAGTCTCTTCCTTTGAAAGTTCCTGGCTTTTATGGAGTTTTGTCCCTCCTGCTTTCCAGATTGACATCTTGGCCCTCTAGCAAGTTTCTCTGCATTTATCATCTGCTTTTTGTGGTTAAATTGAGCCCACTCAATTAGATAATGAGCTGAGCTCATTTTGGTATACTTAATCTTAAGTCAAACTGAAAATAAACTGAAATTTACTGAGCCTTTTACTGAGCCTTTTTTGGGGTTTCCATGTGTCCACCTGTATATTTTGTCCAATAAGGAGCTCTTTTGGGCAATAACAGGTTGTCCCTTGAATTTAAAAATGGAAGGAAAGAAGTTAATGAAGGGAGGCAGGAAGGAAGGAAGAAGGAAGAAAAAAAGGAAAAAAGGAAGGAAGGGAGGAAAGACATGATGCCACAGAATCTTAGTCTCCAAACTCTGCGCTTCTTGGTTGGGTGGTATATGAGTGATATATGTACCAAATATTCTGCACTGCCCCTTGCAGAAAGCACTGGTGAAAGCCAGGTTTATAGTCTTGGATCTGTACTTATTAGCTGTGTGATATTGGGCAAGTCACTTAAATTCTCTGAGTTTCAATTTCCTTATTTGTAAAATTGTGTTAGTTATTTCAATGGTGCTGTTGTAATGCTCAAATGAGGTAGAGATAGGAAGTCTTTTTGAAAATTTTGAAGTGTTATATCAATGTCATACTTTTCCCATCATTCCTTAATGTTTCCTTATGCCTGTCTCTTTTTGTTGACGGGCATCCTGGTTAGAAATACAAACATTTCCTATGAGCAACACAATTATATATTATCATTACAGCACTGATGGGGGGAATATATATATTAATCGTCTTTTTTATCTCATCCCCTCCGCCTCATAATCTGAATCATCTGAGGACAAATTTATTAACCCCCTATTTATCCTATGACTCCTCATAGTATTGTAGCTCTCCTTGCACATCCTAAACATATAAGGCAAACAATTTAAATTGGCTAATCCATTCCTCCAAATTTCTATAATTCGTTTCATTAAATTTCTTTATAAACCTTTTCCCTCTCACAAAGCATTGAGACAAAGTTTTGTGTTAATCATTTTTAGGACAATGGACTGATCAGCAACCAAAAAACTGGGAGGAAATGAAAGAAATTACATTTCAGAAATGCCTAGTGCTTTCACCTGAAGAAATTCAGGATCAAATGAAACAGTTTGGAAACTGTGGTTTGCAGGTTATAAAGGTATACTTCATTAAGGGGAGGATTTGACTCATCTTGCTGTCACTTGGCTCTGTAGCCAAAAGAAAAACTCACCTGCTGATGACTCTAAGCTGCTGCTCACTGACCTGGAATCCTAGGAATAAGACTGAAGGGAGGGCAAGGATAGGCAGGTACAAGGGGTATAGTTGGAATCAGGAGGTAGAGAAGCACAGATCAAGGCCCAGGAAAAAGCTCTCTGCCTATCTTGAAGGAAAATAAAAGTAATGGAATAGCATTTATCACACTGTATTATAATTGTTTACCTATTTTTATCTCTCACTAAACTATGAGCTTTAAGAGGGCAAAGACTGTGTCTACATTGTTGACCATTTCTTTACCAGTACCTGGCACACAGTGAATGCTCAGTGAATTCTGATTAAATGAATTTATCAAAGAAAGGACAGGGAATTTTGAAGAGGTAGAAGTCAAACTAGGAAAGGGTTGGGGCCAGGAGAGACTCTTATGCAACTTTATATGAAAAGCAAATGTCATGCACAGTAATATGTACATAAATGCGTTTATTTTGAAACAGAGTATCAGGCAATTTAAGTAGCAGTTCTCCAGTCTCTTTTTCATTCATTTCCTTGGGTTCTAGGTGGAGAAGATAGACAATGTGGTTCTTATGGCTGCCTTCCAAAGAAAGAAGAAAATGATGGAAGAGAGAAAGAATGGGGAACCTGTGAGCCAGAGGCTGTTTCAGCAAGTCCCACACCAGTTCTGCGACCTGGTTTGCAGAGTTGGCTTTCAAAGAATGTACTCGGTGCCCCACGGTAAGTGTCAGACCCCCTTATTTGGGGCTGCTGTATGTGGGAATTGGTGAGCAGACTTCAGCAGACGACTCACCGCTGATAGCATTTGCTGCTATGGTGAGGGGATCATTTGCCACTGGGATTTAGTGGTAAAGTCATTTGGAAAGGGTTATATTTTTTATTTTTCCTTCATAGATTTAGTTGCTGATGGGGTTTGTGTTGGAGAAAGTGTTAGCAGTAAGATCTACAGTTTGCTGTTTTTCTCCTTTCTGTGTCTATGTGTTGTATCTGCAGAGAGCACCCTGGAGCTTTTTTTGTTGTTGTTGTTATCTTAACAAAATTATTAACACTACCAAACCATCCTCATCCCTTAATTAAAAGGGCATTTTCCTGAATTTAATAATGTTGGTCTTTTCTCTTCCATCCTCTTCGTTTCCTGTAGCCTGCTAGTGAATGAATTAGATGTCATCTGGCAGGTGAAGTGAATGACATCTTAAGATCCTTCTCAGCTATGGGGGTTCTATGTGTAGCTTCCATGTCTCTTTTCAGCTGTACAAAAATACTGCCTACTTAATTGCTATGTTGTCCCCTTTAGATCTCTCCAAAGGAGGCTAAGAAGTTTAGCAATCATCATGGAGGATGCCTATCAATGCAACTTGATTTTGCCTGGTCCATTAAATATGTGGTTTTTGATCTTTACCTTTCAAAATATGTAGCATAATCCTTGCTGTGAAGCTAACTCCACGTCTTGATTTCTAGAAGGCAAAGGGTCTGGAAATCATCTTCTCTTTGTTCCAGAGAGAACATAAGCAATACCTGGGGTAAATATTGAACACAGACAATTCCTAGGGGTAAAAATTGACAAATGAATTCCCACCAGGGAGTCTTTGGGTGTAACCAGGAAAGTGATGATCAGTATGGTCCTTTCATTGGTAAAGTCTTAAAAATTCACAACTTCCATTTACTCCTAAACCCATTGTAACTGGCTTCTCTGCACTAAGCCACCCCCGCACCCGCCGACCAACTCTTCTACTTAAACTACTCTCATTGTCCTCCTATTTTCCAAATCCAGCAAGTGCCCTCTTTTCAGTCCTGTGGCAGACACTGCTAATTGCCTACAACATCTTTCTTCCAAAGACATCTAAGACACACACCATCCTCCCAAGAAAGACAGTCCCAAAGTCTCATCCTGTCTCAGCATCAGCCTCAAGTCCGGGCAGTTCTCTCTTAAAGCTTAGAGGCAAGGTAATTGCCCTAACACACTCATCACATAACGATAGGAGAAGGAGCAGGAAAACTGCAATAAAAACTCCCAGTTCGAAAGGGAAGAAGGAAAACACACAAGTCACTGGTCCATACCACTAGTCACATGCTGCTGGACAGGAATAGCGAGGACTCTCGATTCTGGGAGTGGAGTAAGACCCTTGTTTTGCACTCTGGGAAAAATCTTCCTTATGTATTGCCGCCCTTGGTCATTTCTAGGTCCACTGCCAACCAGGTGTCCGTGGATTGCCTCAGGGGCTAGAATGCTCTCAGGCTACTGACAGCCAGGCTTGTGGTTTCTTCAGCAATACAGTTCCTTTCAAAACTCAGCAGGTATGAGGCCTGTTGGCTTCTGGTCAAGTTTGTGTCTTTATAACCCAGCCAAACATCTTGTCTCCATCTAGTCTTGAAGCCTCAAGGTTCTGGTCTTTTACCTCCTGGCCTCTGTGCTCTGTCCATCTCCCTAGCCCTTAGCTTAAGAGCCACTGCCTCGAGGCAATTCAGACAATAGACTCAGTGGGGAGATATTACCCATAATGTGACATGTGCCAATGTGTCTGGTGAGAACGCTTAACTGAAGGTGCTTGGGAAACTCAGGGGACATCAATTTTATCACCACTGAAGCTGTTTTGCAACCCATTTTTTCTACCTAGTTTTCATTTGGAGTACAAAGGCTCTTGGCTTTGTCATCCCTGCAAGGTTCCAAATTATGAGACTTTCCGTCCATTTAGATGGGCACACTTACTTAAGCAGAGGGGGCTTCTATTACCAAAGGTTTATTTTTTTTTCTGTCTTTGCTTGTAGTCCAGCCAGTTCTACTCTGAGTTCATCTCTTGCTTGTAGGACTTGACTGAATGCAGCAAGGAGCGTACACGCCTGCAGTTGCTTTATTGGGTTCATTCATTCATTCCACAAGTATTTATTGAACATATTCCATGAGTCAAGCCCTGTGCTAGGTGGGAGGGATACAACAGCAAACCAAACACAGAGTTCCTGCCTTTATCATTTATAATCTGAGTCCATCTGTTGCCCATTCCTTAAGTGGTGGTGTTTTCTGGAGTTCTGAAGGAAACCTCTCTTTTTCCTCTACAATATCCCCCTAGGTGACCGCACCTATTCTCTTGGCCTCAACTCCTACCTCTACAATGATGACTTACAAATTTGTAGCTCTGACCCCCTACCTCTCTCCTGACCTGCAGATCTATATTTCCGATGTATTTTGGACATCTCCACTTAGATGTCCACAGCCACTTCAAGCTGAACTCTTTTCTTGGCCATATTTTTCCCTGAGAAATATGCTCTTTTTATGATACTCCCTAACCTGGCCAAGACCATCACCATCTATCTACCAGGTCTCCTACGCTGGAAACTTTGTCATCCTCCATTCCTTCTTCTTTCCTTTCTCTCACCCCTATAGCCAGACAGTCACACAGTCCTAGTGATTCTCTCTCAATAAAGTTCTCAGCCCAGCCTTACTTCTCTATTCCTACTGCCTTAGTTCATTGTCCCCTAGGCCTAGACAATTACCAGGTCCTTTCCCTGCCTCTAAACCACCCCTATCTAACCTATCCTTTACTCTGCTACCAGAATTATCATGCTAAAAAATTACATGCCTATTTAACATCTGCATTCCTAGTTGCCTATGAGGTAAAAACCCAAACTCCTTAGCAGAGCATATAAGGCCCTAGCCCCACGTTATTTCACCAGCCTCATCACTCACTATGTGCCTCAACACTCTAGCCATGAACTTCTTAGAGTTTCCTACATAGTGTATGCTGTATGCTTTCATGCCTCTGTGCCTTTGCATGTGGAGTGCCTTCCCTCCTCACCCATTTTAGCCCTGCAGACTCCTATTCCTTCTTCAGGACATGGCTCGAGTGGCATCTCCTGGTTGACACAGGAGCTCCTGTCAGTTGCTTCCTCCTCTGTGCTCCTGCACATCCTCCATTCCTTTGTACATCTATAACTCTTAACACATACGAAAACGTACAGTCCCACAAAAGTCAGGTGTGGGACCTGTGTTCTTTATGCTTCATGATCCCATGTCCCCAGATGTGAAAAACTCCATCTTGACAGTTCAGGATACACTCAGTCATTTTCTCTAAGTGACTTCGGAGTTTAAACTCAGTTCCTGCCAGGTCTTGCCCCTTCTTCTTCTCTTCTCTCTGAGTGCTCTAGATGATGGGACAGGCATTGTGGGGAGGGTGCTCTAGTTCATGGCCCCCATCTGTCCTCTGCCCCACAGTGTGCTTTGCTAGATAAACCAACCTGGGCTTTGGTCATTAGCACCCTCCTGTGCTTAAATTTCTGGTGCCCTTTGCTCTTAGGTAGTTTCTACACAGGGCACCCTGTTTTTCATGCTGAGAGAATTCTTTTCTGGGCCATGTCTGTGCCCCTCTTACAGCGCAGGAAATCTTTGAGTGTGCACATCCTCCAAGCTGAAATGTGGGGTCTCGTGTGGCAGTCCTTATCTGTTCTGGACATCTTCCCCAGCCACTGCCACGTTCTCCCCAAGTGCCAGGCTGGATGAGGGGGCTGCACCCAGCGGGGTCAGGCAACGGTCCCTTCTGCTCTGAAAGTCCCCCTGATTTTTCTAAGATTTCTATTCTTCTGCTCCATCTTGACTCCTAGGGCTGTCTTGAGGGAGTGGGGCAGTGAAGTGAGCCCCTTCTCAGCGTCCCGAAGAGTTCTAGTATGTCCTCTCTGATTCTTCGCTTCCCACCAGGTGGAAGGAAGAACTTTTATTTATCTCCAAGTGAGAAAACTACTCTTAGAATAGTTTGTATTCTTCTCTCCTGTGTTATATATGATATAAACTCCATGCTCTGAATTCTTCAGGCTTTTAGCCTTTTGGTTCAAAAGACCCTTTTCCTCTCTCAGAAAACCTAACTCTGAAAGCCACACTTTCGAGACCATATTCCCTGCTTTGATTAAAAATAATTATATATGATCATATATATGTATATTCAATTGACTTTGTTCTATGCTTAACTTTTTTGCCCCTGACGTAATAAGTAGGAAGAACTCAATGGTTGGAGGAACAAAGAGGAAAAAGAAACTCTTAGGAAAGTAATCTTTGATTTTTATCACCAAATATTTCCTTGCCAGATAAAATTGTATTATATTTTATCTGTTTACATGTGGAGAGTTCCCTTTGTGAACTTTTGAGAATAGGGATCATGTCTTAGTCATTGCTGAAGATCTAGAGCTGTAGTGTCCAATATGGTAGCCACTAGCCACATGTGGCTATTGAGCACTTGAAATGTGGTTAATCCGAATTGGGACGTGCTGTAAGTATAAAATATACACTGAATTTTAAAGACCACTTAACCAAAGAACGTAAAATATCTCCTTAATAATTTTTTACATTGATTACATGGTGAAATGATAACATTTTGGATTAATAGGTTAAATAAAAATATTATTAAATTAATTTCACCTATTTCTTTTTACCTTTTTTAATGCGGCCACTAGAAAATTTAAATTGCACACGTGAATCACATTGCATTTTGTTGTTCAGTGCTGCTCTGGAGCCTGAAACAGTGTTTGGTTAAGTCCCAAGTAAATGTAAAGAAAGAGGGAGGGAGGGTGGAAGGAAGGAGGGAGGAAGGAAAGAACGAAGGAAGGAAGGTATATTTAAACATAGGCTATTACTGAGTTGTTGATATCTGATAATTTGTCTGAAGGAAACAACTTTGGGTGTCTTTGCTACAGACACAGGGATTTGGGACCAGGAGGTGGTGTTTATTCGGAGGACTGGAGAGAGAATATACACTAGTACCCAAATAGGCAATATGACTCACCAGATCATAATAATCTTTTAAATTTTTTTTCTTTTATCAGACCCAAAATATGGAGCTGGCATATACTTCACCAAGAACCTCAAAAACCTAGCATCCCAGTTCAAGAAAACATCTGCCACAGATAAGCTGATCTATGTGTTTGAGGCTGAAGTACTCACAGGCTCCTTCTGTGAGGGTCATCAGTTAAATATTGTTCCTCCACCATTGAGTACTAGTGCCATAGATAGCCATGACAGTGTGGTTGACAAAGTTAGCAGCCCTGAAACCTTTGTTATTTTTAGTGGCACGCAGGCTATGCCTCAGTATTTGTGGACTTGCACCCAGGATCATGTACAGTCACAGGATTACTCATTTGGACAAATGATGCTGTCTCCACAGCAGATTTGGAGAGGATCAAGTGGCAGCCCTGTTGACTAACTTCCACATCATGTTAACAACTGGCATGGCCTTGCTTTGGAGAAACTAACCAAATAATGATCATCAGTGACTCAAAGAGTGGTTTGAATATGTCAAATGGTTGTCTGTGTAGATTGATTGGGTTATTGGGTTATTGAAGCCACATACTAGCATCTTGGTGCCTTCATCTTTGTCTTCATCTCTTGGGGTTGGGGTGGGTAGATACCAACTAAAACACTCTCAGAACCATTCCTTCTCCTTCAATTTGTCCGTTCATCTCCTTTACTACAGGTAATAGTAAAGATTTTTCACTTGTAATGAGGAGATTTTTCTAGTATATAATCCAAGCCTTCTAATTTTTAAAATGATAGTGTAACATATTAGGACAGCAAGATGATTTTAGATTTTCCAGGAATCTGATACAGTGTTTTAGGTTTCAAAAGAAATCACCTTTATCTGAGTAAGTGGCTTTGAAGAATTACATGTAAAATGAAACTATTTGAAATGAAAGGACATCAAAAGCCTGATATTCTACCGACGTCCTGTTTGGATTCAGCCATATCAAGCAATGCCACTCAAGCACCATGAGGCCCAATAATTAATTCACCAACTATTTGCTGATCACCAGATGTGTTTCAGTCACTTTCTGGGTGCTGAGAATAAGATGTTGAACAAAACAAATGTCTTCATAAAGCTTTCAGGCTGAATAATCAGAGAGGCAGCGATGGACAACTTAACAAGTGTGATTGGGTATAACAAAAGAGGAATTACAGATTCTTTAGAAAAATTTAAAGGAGAGAGGGATAAATTAATCAGAGGTTGGGAGGAAGGCCTTCTAAAGAAAGTGAAACTCAAGCAGAGACCTGAAGAATTTGTAAGAGTTAGGCGAGTAAGAGATGCAGCAAATCGGGAGCAGAGACAGAAGGGTATTTTATGCAGAGAGAATAGCTCTTACAGAGGCTGAACCCACTGTGACTATGCCCAAATTTGACTTCAGAGTTCTGCAATGTAGAAGCCAGCAAATCTCATCAAGCATCTCTTGCCTATTCAGAAATCCATGTTTCTCTAGAATTCCAAACTTTCCTGACCCTCACATCTTCAACCTCTTAGACAGAACACTTCCTCCTCCTCATCTGACCGTAACCAGAATTCTTCCTCTTGAAAGAAGCATGCTTATTGTCTCATATAGTATTTTCCTGGGATATGGGCAACAGGAGCCCTGCCTTGGACCTCTAGTTTGAGAGGGCCCCACTCTAGCCTTCCTCCAGCTGTGCTCATCTGCACAAGGTGAGAATCCACAGGGTCAAGAGCATTTATCCATTTGGAGCCCACACACCTCACTCTGAAAACACCCACTAGGTACCTGGAAACCCCAAATTTCCTGCCTACACAGCTCCAAGTCTATTTCCAGGGCCTGATTGGGCCTCTTTCTTGGGTCTCTCCTCCTAAGGGTGGGCTGTGCCATAGTCTGCATCAAGAAATGGCCAAGGGTGACCATTTGCAGGGATGGAACTTGCACATGAGGGCTGAGGTGTTCACATGCCTATGCATGAGGCCTGTGATACAGAGCTGAGGGTGAGAGTCCAGATTTGCAAGATCTAGCATATGTTTAATAGGGATTTCAAAAAAGAAGGGAGGAGAGGCAATGTTCACAAGGATAAGGAAAAAAAAAAAACCCATACCAAGAAACATCATAGTGAAACTGTAGACCCCCAAAGAGGTGATCTTAAAAGCAGCCAGAGAGGACAGCCAAATCATCCACAAAGGAATGACAATTAGACTGACAGCATACTTCTTGTGGTAGGCAGAATGATGCGTTCCCCCTGCCCATTGCAAAGATGTCCACACTTCAATCTCCTGAATCTGTGAATATGTCACCTTACATGGCAAAATGAATTTTGCAGATGTGATCAAGGTCACCCTTCAGATGGGAAGATTAGCCAGGATTATCCAGATGAGCTCAATCTAATTCTATAAGTCTTTCAAAGTAGAGAATCTTCTTAGCTGCTTCAAAAAGATGGCAGCATGAGAAGGATTTGATGCTTCGTGCTGATTTTGAGATATAGGAGGTTATGTGCAAGGACTAGAGAGAAACTTCTAGCGGCTAAGGGTGGCTCCCAGCTGACAGCCAGCAAGGAAACCGAGATCTCAGTCCTTTAACTCCATGGAACTGAATTTTGCCATCACCTAAGTGAGCAAGGAAATGGACTCAAAAGCTTCCGGAAAGGATTGAAGCAAGCCTGCTAACACTCTGATTTTAGCCCCATGAGACCCATACCTGACTTTTGACCTTTAGAACCATGAGACAATAAATTTGTGCTCTTTTAAGTCATTAAAGTTGTGGTAATTTGTTATGGCAGTAATAGAAAACGAATACACTTTTCACCAGCAACAATGGAAGCCTGAAGACATTAGTATAATATTTTCAAAGGGCTGAGCAAAATTAACTGTTAACCTAGAATTTTATAATAAGCTAAACTTTTATTTTGCCTTGATTTTGAATAAAGGCAGTCTCAGACCATCAAAAACTGAATTTACCAACAATAGATTCTCATTCAAGAAACTTAAAGATACACTTCAAGAAAGAGAGAAAAAACAAAGCAAAACTTAAGCTGCAAGAAGGCATGATGAGCAAAGAAATAGTAAATATTGATATATGTGAATTGTCTTTATGAAACAACATTAATAGGAATGTCTAATTTAGGGAATAAAATAAGACAAATAAAATACTGAAAAATGAACCATGTAAAATAGTGGAGTGATGACTACAGTTAAAGGGATTTAAAGTCCTTGTGTTGTTCAAGAGGAGATTAGTGTTATTAAGTTTATTATGCAGATTAAAATTTAAGGGCAGCCACTAAAAGAAGAGAAATAAAGTATCTAACTTCTAAATAGTAGACCAAAAAATGGAATGAAGAAAATCCAGGGGCCGGCCCTGTGGCATAGTGGTTAAGTTCAACGTGCTCCACTTCGGTGGCCTGGGGTTCACAGATTCGGATCCCGGGTGCAGACCTACACCACTTGTCAGCCATGCTGTGGCAGTGACCCACATACAAAATAGAGGAAGACTGGCACGGATGTTAGCTCAGGGTGAATCTTCCTCACCAAAAAGAAAAAAAATAAAGAAAATCCAGGGGCCAGCCCCATGGCCTAGTCGTTAAGTTCGGCGTGCTCCCCTTCGGTGGCCTGAGTTCAGTTCCTGGTTGTGGACCTACACCAGTCATCGGTGGCCATGCTGTGGCGGCGACCCACATACAAAATAGAGGAAGACTGGCACAGATGTTAGCTCAGGGCAAATCTTCCTCAGAAAAAGAAAAAAGAAAATCCAAAAAACACTGGCAAAGCAAGTAGGGGGAAGAAAGAATCAGGAGGGAAAAAAAGTGAGACAAATAGCACAAAATGGTAGAAATAATTCCAAATATATAAGTGATCTTAATATGTGTAATTTGGACTAACCTTGCTAGTTAAGTCACAGACTGATAGATTGGATTTTAAAAATCCAACTACATACTGTTTACAGGAGATATAAGAAAATCATTAAAATTACAGAAAGAATGAAATTAAAAAGAAAAAACGTAATTAGCAAACACTAACGAGAAGAAAGCTGGTGTTGCTATATTAATAATGACAACATAGATCTTAAGTAAAGAGTGTTATTAGGGATAAAGATGACTATTTGATAATAACAAAAGATTCAGTTAACCAGGAATAGATATAATGATAAACCTATATGCATTTAATAACATAGCCTCAAACTATATAAAACAAAACTGACAGAATTACAGGAAAAACTGAAAAATCCACTATGATAGAGATTTAACAGAGCTCTCTCAGTAACTAGTAGATGACACAGTAAAAAAAAAAATTAGTAAAACTATAGATGATTTGAACAACACAATTTTTACCTAATGTACATATATAGAACCCTCTACCTAACAATTAGAGAATACATAGCTTCTGAAGTGTATACACTGAACAGTTATGTATATTGAGCATATTCTAAGTTCAACAATTTTGAAGACATTCTCAACTGGACCATGTTCTGTGACCATCATCCATCATGTAATTAACTTAGAAATCAATAAAAAACAATAGTTTAAAAATAAATCCGTTTGGAAATTAGATGTATACCTCAAAATAACACCTCATGGGTTGTGAAAACTTAACAGAAATTAGAGAATATTTAGAACTGAATGATAATGAAACTATTACTGATACAGTTTGTGACATAAAGCTAAAATAGTGCTTAAATTATTCCTAACCTTAAAGCTTATATTAAGACAAAGGCAGAAATTAATCAGCTAAGATCAATTAATTCAGAAATTAATCCAACTTAAGAAAATCAGAATAACCTTGAAAAAAGAATAAAAACAGAAAATAACGGAAGCAAAACAAAACACAACAGAGAGAAGTAATAATGTCAACAGCTGTTTCTTTGTAAAGATTTTAAAATTGACAAATCTTTGGTAAGACTGATGAAGAAAAAACAAGAAAAGGTAGAAATAAAGAATTTAAGGAATAAAAAGAGGATGTAACTAAGATACATTAGAGATCTAAAGATAATAATACTAGAAACAATTTTGTGCTAATTGAAAATTTAGACAAAATATAGATTTTCTTAGAAAAATATAACTTACCAAAATTGACTGAAGAACTAGAAATCCTGAATATTCTAATAATATCTATTCAATAAGTTTAATCAGTGATTAAAATTTTACCTACCAAGTAAACAAGTACATACAATAGGCTAAGATGATTTTACTAGTGTGTTCTATCAAATCTTGAACAGATAATTCCAATCTTATATAAAATTTTCTAGAGAACAGAAATAGGGGAACACTCCCAACAAATTTTTCAGGGCTAGTTTAACCATGATACCAGAAATAGACAACAGTATAAAAGGAAAAATACAGACTGATTCATTTACATAAATAGACACACAAATCCTCATCCAAATATTAACAAATATAATTCAGCTCTGTATACATAAATAAATCACGGTCAAGTTGGATTTATCTCAGAAATGCAAGGATAATTTAACTTTAGAAAACCTATTAATGTAACTCACCATGTAAATATAAAGGGTATGCTCATTTCAATATATAGAGAAAAATCATTTGATAAACAATTCATAAAAATATATCTATCAAAAACCTAGAGTAAGCTTCATATTTCATGATAAAACATTAGAACAATTACCTAAAAAATCAGGAATGAGACAATGGATGCTTCCTATCACCACTTATCTTCAGCAATGACTTAGAGTTCCTGGCAAACACAGTAAAGACGAACAAAAAAAAACACTAAAAAAGGAGGAAAAAGAATGTCATTAATCATAGGAAATATGATGATGATGATTTCTATAGAAAATCCAAGAAAATCTGAAGACAAATTATTAGAATTAATAAAAGCATTCTGCAAGATTCTAAATAGAAGTTATACATAAATCAATTTCATTCCTATGCATGAGAAACAGTAAATGTAATGACCTTTTTTTATGATTACAATAGCAACAGCAAAATATAAGGTAAGTAGAAATAAATTTAACAAAAGATGTATAAAAACCTCATGAAAAAAATTACAAAACTTCACTGAAAGGCATTAAAGAATATCTAAATAAATGGAGAGATAAACTGTATCCTCATTGAGAGGAAGACTCAATATAATAGAGATGTCTATTCTCTAAAAATTAATCTTATCAATTCAATGCAATTTCAATGAAAGTCATTAGAGATTGTTTTCATAGAAACTGACGGAGTAATTATAAAATTTATATTAAATAAAAAGGCCCAAGAAGAGCCAAGGCAATTTTAAAGAAGAAAAAGAAAGTGGAGGTGACTTGACCTACAACATATGATTTATTATACAACTTACAGTAATCAAGATGTAATACTAGTGCACGGATGGACAAACAGACCAAATGAATAGAATAGAAAGGTCGAAAACAGACCTGTGCCAATATGGAAACTTGAGAATATATGTATCTTGAATATATATATATGTATCTCGAATATATAGATCTCAAATATATATGTATATATAGGTACTGAATATACATAAAATGTACATATAAGTTTATAGTTTATTATCTCAAATTTATATATTATATATACTACATAAAGTATATAAATACATATAAATATTCTGCAATATTTGTGATGTACCTTTTCACATTGCAGGCTTTATAGTGTAAATATTTTTATGGTACATTTAAAATTTTCCAGTAAATATTTGCATTTAGAAGCTAAGTACCATTTAAAAGTCAGAATTCATGTGATAAGGAATACAGTTGATTTCTTATTCAAGTTTCCATTTTCAAGTCAAAACTATTTGATGTTTGCATTTTTGCTCACTGGTTCTTTTTATTTTCTAAGTATCATGTGACTATCTATATGCATTCTTTTCTCAATATAGACCCTGAATGTTTGTATATATATGAATGACAGAGGTAAAATTGCAGATCACTGGGAAAACAATGGACCAATATCAAGCGATGATCTTGGACAACTGGTTAAGGAAATGCAAAACAATAAATTTGGAACCTAGGTGAGGTTCCCTAGAAGCAGACCCTGATATGGGGATTCTTGTTCAAGCGACTTATTGGTGAAGTACTCTTGGGAATATGGGATACCGCATAGGGCAGGGGGAAAGCTAGACCGAGTGTGGTCTCAGCTGAAGACTAGCTTCAGTCTGATTCCAAGGGAAAGCTCTAGAGCACAAATTGTACCATTACAGTAAGTTGAGCACTGTAGCAAAAGTTGGTCTTTTGAACTGATGTCAATTATTGGCCTAGGTCTGTCCTTGAGGGTGGGAGTGGGAGCCTTCCAGCAAGCTGGCTCCTGCTGGGCCTACAAGTCTTCAGGGAATGGGGCAGCTGTGAGTTATCAGCCAGCACTCACAGCAGGTAGGGGAATGAGTGTACTGGCCAGATGAAGGGGATACATCTGGCCAGTACAGGTGGGGAAGAGTGACCAACTGTCCTGATTTGCCTGACCGTCTAGGCTTTAGCACTCAAATTCCCACATCCTGGGAAACCCTCCCAGGACATACAAAAAAATCCCTGTCTTCTGTGATGGATGTGGAAGGTTGAGGGAAAAGTACAAAATCCATATGACAACCACAAAAATAGGGGCGGAAAGTGACACCGCTTTTAGTGTCAAATGGATATAGCATAGATTATTTGACTTCTATAGCCATTATCATTGTTTTTTTCCCCTGCCCCCTGATATTGGTAACCATGATGTGCAGTTCACAATAATGACCATCCATCGTTACGGCATTCTGAGTGATGTGACTTAAGTGTGCAATTTAAGTGTGTTGTAGTCATAAGCATTGGCAGTCCATCTTTGGATTTGCCTGTGGATTAACCATTGTGCCTTGTACAAGTTGAATTTTTTAACATTGTGAATATTGTGACCATGTTTTATAAGAGTGGAGATAATGAAAATGTGAATGATTATAATACCAACAGCAGCATGACCCAGACACCATAGCAAAAGAAAGCTTAATGACTGTAATGTTAATGACAGATGGTAGGACAAAATAACTGGCTTAAGAAGGTAAATAACAAAAACAGAGCATACTGTACAATATGCAGAGAATTTGGGATTGGGTATGTGTCTTGACATGAGTACAGCCATGTTTGGCCGCTCCATTGACCTACAGCCACCAGCACAAAAAGAAATACAAAGCTGCTTTCTGTGTGGTGGGAACTGGCCTTTTCCCGGGAACTGGCCTTTCTCCCACGGAGAGAGTTGCAAGTTGTAACATTTCAAGGCTCTTGGAGCGTCCTGGCCCGGAATGGACTGGCCATCTGTGCCGGGCTAGGACGATAACCAAAGAGAACAATGCACGTGCGCAACTACTGGGCTGGGACGTTAGCCAGGGGGCTCGGTGCACGTACGCCACTGATAACCATTTGTGCATGGGAACACTAAATGCTTGCTCTGCAAACTCTGTAATTGCTTACTCTGAAAATTACTGATGGTATAAAAACTGCTGGAAACTGAGCCTCAGAGAGAGTTCCACCTAGAGAGAGTTCCACCTGTGGAAGGGACACCTTGCCCAGGACGTGTGATCCTTGCCCAGCCGCGTCGATTGACAGAGCTCTCCCGGCAGTGGGGCGTGGATGTTGTGAGTAACTGATTTGATGTGAAGTAATTGATTTGATATGAAGTAATTGATTTGATGTGTTCTCTTTTCGGTTAACCTGGTGTTTCTCTTTCTGGTTGATTTGTGTCATTTCTCTTCAGCCGATGTGGGTGTTTTCCCTTTCCAGTCGAGCTGATGTTTTTTCCTTCTTAATATTTGACCTATTTGATCTGTTTGCAGACTGTCACCTTTACTATCCTCTATATAATAAAATATACCTTCAGTCCATTTGTTTGGAGTGGAAAGTGTCTTTTACGTCTCCGATCGAATCCCCGAACCTCTCTTAACATAATTGGCGCTGTGAGCAGGATTCGATTAAGGAGATGCCTTTCCTATTCAAACGAAAGGTAACTGAAGTCAAGGTGGAAGAAATTCCAGGATGGGAGGACCCTCCCTTTTGCACTCTGGCTGGGGAGTGGGCTCGTAAGTCAGGGTTATGTGAAGCTTGGGATGCTTGTCTGCAACGATTTGAACCGTTGGATGTGACCAAAGCTTTGCAGACGGTGGAAAGGAAAACTAAAGATGATGTTTCTTTTTTGGCACGGCACGGTTGGTGTTTGTTGACTGCTTATCGACGGGGTATAGAAGATACGGATAAGATACAGAAAGAGAAGGCACTCTTGGAAAAAGAAAATTCAGATTTGCAGTCTCGCTTGGCTATGATTCAATGTCAATATCATGCACTGGGAGATCAGGCTCGTAACTACCAAGCTATAGCAGAAAAGGCTGCTGTAAGAGTTGCCAAATATAAATATAGAAAGAGGAGAGGAAAGGTAAATGAACGAAAAGTTCATATGGCCATAGCATCGGCCGGTCCTAAGTGGGACCCAGACACATGGGATGGTGATATCTGGGATGATGATTCTGAAACTGATTATGAGGAAGAGGAAAACTGCCCAAACGCACAGAGGCATCGTCCTCTTCGCCGTTGGCGGATGGAAATGGATGGTAATCATCCTGTAAGGAAAGATGTGATTGAGGATTTTAACCAGCAAGAAATTTCTGATATTTTAGCCCGGGCTACACAAAAGCCTGGAGAAGCCATCATAACCTGGCTTGTTCGCCTATATGATATGGGCGCTACAGGAATTAATCTGGATGCAGGAGATGCTTTTAAATTTGTAATTTTGTCCAATGATCCAGTAATACGGGGAGCTTTCAGAGACTGGAGCATGAATGCTCACCCCCCAAATGATCGTGGACAAGACACTGATGGTACCACTTTATTGGCTCTTGCAGTAAAAGGAGCTCAAGATAAATACCCCACGGATGATATGTGGCCAGACACTAATAGACCCTGGTATACTTTAAAAGATTGTGTCCAAAAGATGAGAGAAGAAACCATGAAACGGGCTGTGTTTCTGGGGTGTGGTGAAGCTTTAAATGAAATGACTTTAAGTGTCCAGGTGCGAAACAAGTTGATAAAAACTGCACCTCCGGCATACAAACAAATAATTACAACCCTTCTCATGAATGAAACTGAAAGCCCTATATCAACACTTGCAGATAAGATTATGCAGCTAGCAGACTTGGGAGACTGGCAGACAACTGAAAACTCTCCAAGAAGAGAAAAAAGAGAAACATTCTTTAAAAAAGATAAAATAACTCGAGGTGATATGTTTTTGGCCCTACTCCAGGCAGGAGTACCTAAAGACCAGATTGATGGAGTTGACACTAGAGAATTATGGAAACTATATAAAGAAAAAGGGCTGAATGTAAAACAAGTGAACAGAAGGGACAGTATAAAGAATGCTTCCAACCCAGTGCCTACTGCACCTAGTGCACCACCTCCTCCCTTGGATCCTCTTCTTGCTGACTTATGTGATTGAGGGGAAGGCCAAACCTCTGTATCGATTAGTGCCACTATAAGAAAAGATATTAGACCACATGTACCAATTAAAATATTTTGGAAGAATGGATCTACAACTAGTGTGAAGGCACTTGTAGATACAGGGGCAGAGGCCACCCTTATCTATGGGAATCCAACTAAGTTTCAAGGTACATCAATTCTGATAACTGGATTGGGAGGAAAAGAAATCCAGGCAGTTACCACTAATCTTTCTATGCAAATTGGGCAACTACCCCGGCACATATCTAGTTATGATTGTACCAATACCAGAATATATAATTGGGATTGATATTCTAAAAGGATTGACATTAAATTTGGCTGATGGACAATACCAATTTGCTATTAGAGCTTTGTCTTTTCATATTAATGCTGTAATTGTGGGATGTTTGCATCATGAAGTAGAAATTCCACCTGCCACACAAGTGATCAATCAAAGACAGTATCGCATCCCTGGAGGACAACAAGAAATATCTGAGACCGTAGAAGATTATTTGGCTGTAAAAGTCCTTCGCAGAGTAACTACAGCCTGGAATAATCCTATCTGGCCTGTTAAAAAAGGTGATGGGACATGGAGAATGACTGTAGATTACAGAGAGCTAAACAAAGTGACTCCGGCTATTCAAGTGGCCGTCCCTGATTTGATTACTGATATAACAGAATCTCCTGTTACATGGGGTGTCTCATACGACCAATTGACTGAAGAACAACAAAAACATACCTGGTTTACGGATGATTCTGCCAAAATGATATCGGGCTCACGGAAATGGAAAGCAGTTGCCTATAACCCATCCACCCAACAAACAATTGTCACCACCGGAGATAATATGAGTAGCCAATATGCTGAACTTTATGCAGTGTATCAGGCACTTCAACAAGAACAGGGACAACAATGTCATATATATACTGATTCACGGGCAGTGGCACAAGGTTTGGCAATGTGGATGCCACAATGGAAAAAACATGATTGGAAAATTAATGATTAAAAAATATGGGAAAGGAATTTATGGGAATACATATGGTTATGGTGTCAAAACACGATTGTTACTGTATTTCATGTTGATGCTCACAGTTCTTTAATTTCTGCAGAACGAAAGCATAATTCTCATGCTGATCAGCTGGTGCAGATTCGTGCAACGCACAACCCAGGCTTAGCACAATGGGTCCACAAAAAGAGTGGACACTTGGAAGAACAAGCTTCATACAGGTGGGCACAACAAGGGGGAATCCTTGTCACCCATGATGATATTGCCACTGCAGTACAACAATGTCAGTTATGCCAACAGTTAAATAAACGGGGAGTTCCACACCCCTACCAAGGTCATATCCAAAAGGGATTATTTCCCGCCCATACCTGGCAAATAGATTGTATTGGACCATTGCCAAATTCTTGTGGATATACTTATGCCTGCACTGCTGTTGATACATATTCTGGTTATTTATTGGCTATGCCAGCTAAAGTGGCCACCCAACAGAGTGCCATAAAATTATTAGATACAATTAAGTTATATTATGAAACAGCAAGGCAAATTCAGAGTGACAACGGTTCCCACTTTACAGGTAAGTTGATTCAAACTTATACCAAGGAAAATCATATAGAATGGATTCATCATATACCTTATTACCCCCAAGCTGCAGGCCTCGTAAAACGAATGAATGGATTGCTTAAACAACAATTGAGGAAACTTGGTCATGGCTCATTAAAGGAGTGGCACAACCATCTAAGTACTGCTCCTCTGTCAAGGTTATTACCAGCAAAGATTACAGAAGTGACAACCGCCACCCATGAGTTTATGACCTTAACCTATTGGCCCCTGACTCAGTCTGCTAAACCGCCTTTTCGTGACACGGCTGAAGCGGCTGGATTGGATTTATCTACTGTTCATTCTATTCAATTGCCCCCTAAGAAGCAGTCTATAGTCCCTACTGGGATAGGGGTACAATTTCCCAAAAATACCTTTGGTTTGTTAAAAGGACGCTCTGGACTGGCAGCAAAAGGTATTGATGTACTAGGAGGAGTTATTGATCCAGATTATCAAGGAGAAATAAAATTTATATTATATAATGGTAGTGACACAGTACTAACTGTAGAGTCTGGGGAACGAGTGGGACAATTATTGGTGCTTCCCCTCCTGACTCCAAATGTGTCACAAGGACAACCTCCAAGTGAATTAACTAAAAGAGGAATGCAAGGATTTGGGTCCACAGATGGATGGAAACCTGAAGCAAAGGTGTGGGTGACACATCCACCCAATGCGGCTCCACGTGCCGCGGAAGTAGTGGCCCAAGGGCCCACTGCAACGCTCATAGTAATGTATCCAGGAAATGAACAATTATATCATGTTCCTAAAAATTCTGTTTCTTTGCGTGAATAGATATTCCTGCTGTGTTTGCTATGCTGTGCTGCACTTCCATGTCTGCTGCAGACCTACATGCCAACTAATGTCTCCGTAGGACAACCTTTGACCCTGCACTGCTGGCTCTACACCAGTGGGACCTATAACCTGGACTATGAATGGCCGAGAAATTTGGTCTCAGAAACATCAAGCAATCTCTCGGTACAAGCCCATATCTGATCAGTCACGCAGAACTAGTTATAATTTCTCCATTGCTCTGTCTTCTGTTACCCTCCGTGATGGGGGCTGGTATTAAATGGAAGAAGGGAAATCCAGATTCCCCATTTCTTAAAGAAGCTCGATTTATTAGCATCCTTCCTAATACCACTAGTCCTCTTAAAAACACTAATCTATGGTTACATTTAGCTCATACAGTTCTTAATGAAACTGCTTTTTGTCTCAGAAACAGTAATAATCCTTCTGGACTTCTGCAAGCTAATCTGTTGGGTCTAGGTGTTACTTTACCTAATGTGTTACATGCTAAAGTTACTGTCCCTCATTCTTTAGTAAAGATGCCCATATCTGGAGTGACTTCCACTACATGTTACTGTATTAATTGTACATATATTCCATTCTATTGTAATAAGACTATCTCTGTTAGTATTCCTACCCCCTCACGATTACCTGCTGGATATTTCTGGTTATGTGATAATGCTGCGTATTCACACATTCCAACTGACACATCTGCTGCATGTGGTATTGGCCCAATAGTTCCCCTTATAGCCGCTTTCCCTACCAAGAATTCTCGAGTGAAACGAGCACTCACTGCAGATTGTGACCCTCATGTTAACCTTCTTCCCATCTCTACTGTGGCAACGCTGGCCGCCCTTCTACTACCTGATCCTGGCCTAATTGTAGACAACCATCGTCAAATTGAACACCTTTCCTGCTTGTTGACACATGTAATGAATGATACTGTTAGAGCCTTCTTGGCTATATCTCAAGAATTACAAGAACTGCGTAGAGAGACTCTTATACAACGAGCTGCTTTAGACTATTTGTTTCTTCTTCATCAAACACCTTGTACTAAAATACCGGGTATGTGTTGTTTCAATGTATCAGATCAAACTAATGTTATCTTTGATACTGTACATGATTTGCAAGATCAAGTTAATAACATTTCATATTCTAAGGGGTTGTTTGATTGGTTACCTTGGGGTTTGGGTCCTTTATTGCGAGATAGTTTTATAATTATTGTAGTCATTGGATTTTGGATTCTTGGATGTGCCTTATGTACTTGCGTACGAAGTTCATTGTCTGTGCGTATGGTGTCTTATGGTTAATGAAGACGGCCACGGCCGAATATGTCTTGACATGAGTACAGCCATGTTTGGCCGCTCCATTGACCTACAGCCACCAGCACAAAAAGAAATACAAAGCTGCTTTCTGTGTGGTGGGAACTGGCCTTTTCCCGGGAACTGGCCTTTCTCCCACGGAGAGAGTTGCAAGTTGTAACATTTCAAGGCTCTTGGAGCGTCCTGGCCCGGAATGGACTGGCCATCTGTGCCGGGCTAGGACGATAACCAAAGAGAACAATGCACGTGCGCAACTACTGGGCTGGGACGTTAGCCAGGGGGCTCGGTGCACGTACGCCACTGATAACCATTTGTGCATGGGAACACTAAATGCTTGCTCTGCAAACTCTGTAATTGCTTACTCTGAAAATTACTGATGGTATAAAAACTGCTGGAAACTGAGCCTCAGAGAGAGTTCCACCTAGAGAGAGTTCCACCTGTGGAAGGGACACCTTGCCCAGGACGTGTGATCCTTGCCCAGCCGCGTCGATTGACAGAGCTCTCCCGGCAGTGGGGCGTGGATGTTGTGAGTAACTGATTTGATGTGAAGTAATTGATTTGATATGAAGTAATTGATTTGATGTGTTCTCTTTTCGGTTAACCTGGTGTTTCTCTTTCTGGTTGATTTGTGTCATTTCTCTTCAGCCGATGTGGGTGTTTTCCCTTTCCAGTCGAGCTGATGTTTTTTCCTTCTTAATATTTGACCTATTTGATCTGTTTGCAGACTGTCACCTTTACTATCCTCTATATAATAAAATATACCTTCAGTCCATTTGTTTGGAGTGGAAAGTGTCTTTTACGTCTCCGATCGAATCCCCGAACCTCTCTTAACAGTATGGTAGACAAGAGGATGTAAAAGCACATATAGAGACTGAATCTTATACGTTTGGGATGAGATAGACAAGTACTTCAAAATCAATCAGAAGTTTTTGTTTCCCCAAAAGACCCAATGCTCAGTTGAACATAGTGGCTGCTGAATTATCGTGGGCATATCTCATGAACCAACATGCATTATTGTATTGTGCGTTTGATTGCTCTATGGAACCAAGTAAAGTTACATTTCCTAATTCAAAATAACGTTCCCCCTAGCTCTTAAGGTAACTTGACTTGAAAAATGGAGTTCTGTCTATCAAGATTTGAGGAAACCACAAACACATAAAACAAATGGTGTTACATCTTGTCCAAAGACAAAGTAGACTTGGCTCATTTATTTGTTTTCTGTGCAAATGTTAATTTTGACAAATTCTATTCAGTCTCTAAACTTAAAGAAAATGAAACAATCTCAACTGCTAAACACCTTATACACAGCGCTGCTAAAAGAGGGGTGTGGTTTGATTACCTGTGATCTGGAGGTTTTCATAATGTGTTTGGTCATTTCAGTTTCCTCAAAATGTGCAGAATCATTTAATGAAATTTTTGACTTTATAGAAATGGAAGGAGATAGCTTCCTTAAACATATGCCTGCAAGATGGCTATCATTGTTGCCAGCCATAGAAAAGATGTTAAAATGTTGGCCTGCCATAAAATCATATTTTCAAAGTGTGGAACAAGAATAATGTCCTGCTCCAATTTGGAAATATGCTGAGGATGAGAATGGAGAGCATTGCAGTGAAACAGAAATAAACATGCTGGTTCTCCAAAACTGTCTGATAATCCTTGAAGAGGCCACAAAGAGTCTAGAGAAAGATAAACCAACTGCACCTGAGTTATTCAATGTTATATGTAGGTTGTGGCAAAAACTCCAACAGACAAAAAAAAAAAAAGACTAACTTTTTGGAAATAAGACGGTTTTAGAACTGTAAAAAAAAGTCCCTAGAAAAAGGCAAGCAAGTTAAACAGAACTGTCTGAATTTTTTTTACTAAAACTAAACTTATTTGGAATCTAACTTCAATTTTACAAGTTCAAATTTCCTCTGTGTTTTAAAATGATTTTCCTTGGGGAAGGGAGTTCTAACTTATGATAACATACAATGTGCTTTGCAGTGTTTTAAAAACGACTGGCATTTTAGATACGGAGAGCCTATATGGTTAATTTATAGATGCAAAGGACCTGATTGACAAACAGCTGGTTTACCAAAGCAAGTCTGTAGAAACAAAGTGGGTAGACATTTTGGAGAGCTGGAAAGGAATTCCTACAAGTTCAGAAACCTGCTGTGCTAGTAAATAAAATCCTAAGTTTTTTACGCTCAAACACTTTTGTTGAGAGAATATTTAGCTTGGTGTTATTTACCTCGACAACAGGAATCAATGCAATGCAGGCAGAAGAACAGAGCTGTAAGTCAAAATTAATTTTATACTTGACTATATTCAGTTTTATCATTATGTAAAAGAAAAGAAAGATGTCCTAAAGGCTCCAAGAAGTTCAGAGAAGTATTAATGGAAAAGGAAACTGAAAGAATAAAAATATCCCACTGTATCATAGCACAGAATGAAACATGTTATTTTTATTTAATATAGGTAATATCTGTTTAATTACTTCTATTGTATTTACATTCTCCTTTAAAAACTTCTTACATTTACATATCTTAAGAATATAGAATAATATAGTCTACAAAATTTAAATATGCAATAGAGTTAAAAAAAGAGTTAAATTGCTGTACCCAGACACAGAAAGAAACATAAAAATATTGTGTTATAAAAATAGTTACATTTTTCTCACACATATTATTTGCTTAATTAATCCTTCTACTAATTATTACTAGTTGCCACTTTTAGCTAGTCCTATTGCTATTTTGTTTAAGTAACAGCATTTATGCAACAGAAGAGAAATACAACAGAATATAACATGTGTATAATTACTATATATTATTATTTTCACACCCATCAGACTGGCAAAAATAAAAAAAGTCAGATATTTCCAAACGTTTGCAAGGATGTTTAGAAAACAGAATCTTATACGTTGCTTGTGGAGTATAAACTGATACACTATTTCGCTTTGTCATATAACTCAGCAATATCTAGTATATTAGTTTTCTAATGCTATGTAAAAAATTACCAGAAACCTTGTGGCTTAAAACACATTTACTATCTCACAATTTCTGTGGGCCAGGAGTCCAGGCACAGCTTATCTGGTTTCTCTGCTCAGGGTCTCATAAAGCTGCAACCAAGGTATAAGTCAGTCTGTTTTCACACCTGGAGGCTTGACTGGGGAAGAGTCGGCTTCCAAGCTCTCTCAGGTTGTTGGCAGAACTCATTTCCTCGCAGTTGTAGGACTGAGGGGCCTGGCTTCTTACTGGCTGTCAGCTGGAGGCTGCACTCGGGTCCTAGAAGCCATCTGCAGTTCCCTGCCATGTGGCCCTCTCCATAGGCAGTTCACAACATGACGGCTCACTTCTTCAAGGCCAGCAGGAGAGTGTCTAGCTCTGGTCTGCTAAGATAGAGACATAAAGGGAAATGTAATAAAAGGAGTGACACCCCATCGTCTTTGCCATATTCTATTGACTCCAGAGGTAGGCATTATACAGGGCAACACCAGGGGCCAAAGATCATGGGGGCGATCTCAGAATTCTGCCTACCACATCTAGTAAAATTAAAGATGCAATGTCCTAGGATCTAGCAGTTTCCTTATACACATGAAGATACGTACAAGAATGTTCATAGCAGCATTGCTTGTAACAGAAAAACTATTGTTCTATAATTTTTAAATTTTTCAAAATACAAAAAGATATAGTCAGAGAGACATTAGCTAATAAAACACGATGTGTGGTATAACACTTTTGTCAAAGTAACATATATATAGGAATTCTTCTCCAGCAACTGTTGTTGTCTTGAACAAATCCTACCGCCACCGAGAACAACTGGACAAAATATAAAAAACATTAAGGCATTAACGAGCTACCATGGCAGTGAGAACTTGTGGGTCCAAGATCTGGAAGAAAAGGGAAGCCATGCGAGGCGAGCCTGATGGTTGCCATCACTTTTCCACCGGAGGTGATTGCTAATTCTGAAAGCAGTGGCTGAAAAACCGAGGTCTCAGGATGTTGAGGAGGCCCAGCCATAGAGGAGAGGCCCTAGTAAATACCCCACACTTTTGGTTGGGACTCTCAAGGCCTACCCTCACTAGGACTAAGGGTGAACTGGAAATAAACTAGCTTTCACAAAGACTTAAACTCTGAAGAAAGAGAGTCCAACTCTGAGTAATTTTAGCTTCTGATTGGGATAAAGTGATGTGTCCTCAATTTAGCTGTGGTCAGGCATACTTGCTCCTAAGTCCCCGCCTTAGAACACCTTCCCTTTCTCCAGCCCCTTTGCTCAAACTCACCTCTCACCCTAGTCAACACACCGTCAGTGGGGAATACTGATGGAGCTGAGAGAGCTCCAGGACAAATGAACATGGCATAGCCCAGGATTCCGCTAGCGTGGTCCTCTCTCCCGCATTTATAAATGTATTACTCGACCTCATCTCTTTCGCCTTGCTTCCTGGTGGGTGTTTTAAATCAATCTGATATCCCATGTCACTCGTGAGACTTTCTATTCCCCGACCTTTGCTTGGCTGGCTTCGGTCTTTCTTCTTTTGAAGCCACTGCTCAAAAAGAAATTCCCCAAAAAGAATTTTTTCAAACTTAGCAGTAACAATGATTTGCCCCAAGTCTTCGTTTGAGAGCATTTAGTGAGAGTTAAAGCAAGTATTTGCGTTTCACTTAATTTCTTAGTGATTTCTGATGCTCCTCATACATTATCAGGCAAAGGGGATGGGAGAGAACTAAAAGAAGGAATACCCAGAAGCTTCCTCAAACGTGCTGCATGTGAATGCCTTAGACATGAGGCGCCGACTTTTAAGACGTTTGTAATACTCCCTCAGCCTTCCTTCGTTTCACCATTCATTCAGCAAACGTGGCTTAAATATCAACCAAGTTAGAGGCTAGCTATAGATAGAGGCGAGCGAAGATCCGTCGGCCCTGGAAGAGCTTCGAAGACAGGTGTGTAGACATAACTTTGCAATTTAACCTAAGAAGTACCGTTTCACTGCCACTCCATCACGATTCTCCGACCTCGGCCATTGACTGCGAACCTCGTCCTCAGCGAGACCTGCTCCCTGACCTCCGACTCCGCACAGACTCAGGCTAACCTCAAGGCTTCTAGAGGACGACGGTTGGAAGACTACGCCTCCCGGCAGCCTCTGCAGCAGGGCGGTGGAGGGGCGCGCACAGGCGCCTGGGCCGGTCCCCGCGCGCAGGCGCCCTGCGAACGCCGGCTGAGCTGGGTCTGGCTGCTGGGTGCGCGGCGGCGAGAGTGAGGCCTGGAGAGCACCGCCGCGGCGCGGGTCGGCTCTTCGAGGTTGTGCGCGGGCGGGGTACGGCGGGCAGACGAGCGAGCAAGTGGCTCCCCCCAGCAGAGGCACCGGGATCGGTTGCCTTGAGCCTGGTGAGTGCGAGGGCCCCGCGGCCCGGCCCCTCCCCCTCCCTCCGGCGGCTCGGTAGTCCTCGGCGGGACCCGGGAGAGGCCCCGGGGCAAGGGCGGGCGCCGGGGGCGCTCCAGCTCGGGTACCTGGGCCGGGGCCGCCACGGCGCGTCCGTGCGTCACGGGCCCAGCTGTCCTAACGGCCGCGCGGCCAGCGGAGGGGAAGGTGGGGGCGGGGAGCGCCTGTGCGAGGGCCATAGCGAGCGCCGGTCGAGGCGGGGCGGGGCGGCGGCGGGGTTGGACGCGGCGCCGGGGACTGCGGGGCGCCGAGGCAGCGGGGCGGAGAGGAGGCGAGCGCGGAGCCTGCGCTGCGGCCCGGCGCGAGCGGGCGGGGGTGGGCAGCGCGGAGCGCCGTGACTGGGGCAGGGAAGAGCGGGGGGGCGTGTAAGAATCCTGACCGAGGCGGGAAGGGACCACCTTGGGAATTCACAAGTTGCGGCCCGAGTCCGAGCCGGGGGCTGGGGGGGGGGGGGCGGGGTGGAGACGGACGACTGCAGTTTACAGATGTCATAACAACATGGGCCCGAAGCGGCTGACGGGGTGTGGTAATTATAGGAATGACAGAACTTCGTCTGCACACAGCGTGTGTAAGTGGTGATGCGAGGGGAACAGCGAAGTATTAGATGAAGCTCAAAATGGGAGGAGAAAACTGGAGGATGACTGGAGTCCGGGAGGTCGGCACGAAGGAGTGTTTTAGGTTTGAATGGGAGTGTTTAATGTTCCACGTTTAAGTGAAAGATTTCAAAATAATTGATTTTTAAGGTTTACATTCAGAATAAGCAATTTTGAATAAGCATGTTTTTTCTAAAACATGCTATTAAATAATATTACTGACTTTTTCAGTATTTTTTTCCTTTAATAAACAGTTTCTTCACAACTCCTATTTCTTAGCAGTAGATGAGTAAGTGATTTTTTTCCCCGCTCTTGTTTCAAGGCTGACTCTTGACATTGTTTTTTCCTTAACTTGTTCTTGTATTTTTAATATTTTGAAAGTAATCCACAAGTTATTCCCCCTTCATTTTAAAGATTGAAGAGATGAAAGTGATTATGAAATCGATTATATTTTTACTGAAATAATTTATTCTTGAAAGGCACTGTTTTATGTGTAATGTGTGATTTTAAGATGGAGGACGTGAGAGAAAGTAAACGAATTAACATTTATTGAGCTCCTTTCCAGGTATTGTGCTCAATACTTTACGTATATTAAAACATTTAATGCTGACAGTAACTCGGAAGTAGATGTTAATTTTTCCTGTTCTACAGATGAAAACTTTCAAGGTCAGAGAAGTAACTTACCTGAGGTCATCCAGCCCTTGTTGGAACCAGCCTTCGAACCCAAAGTCACTGCCATTCTAAGAATGATTTCTCCTCTCCTTTCATATTTCTTGATGGTGTTTTCTTTCTTTAATCCACTCGTTCAGTGAACAATTATGGAGTGATCATGTGCCCTGAGACTGGGGATATGGACGTGATCAAGACACTGTTCCTGTCCTCATGGAATTTATAGTGTAGGGGGAGACTAACAAAGAAAATAAATATTGACTGCATGACATTTTATCAGTCATTATGTTTGTTTATTGAGCAGAAACTATAAAGTACTAAGTAGCAAAGGAAGTTAAAATGGAATCAGACAACATAAGCCTTGAGGAGTTTACAATCTAGTAGGGAAACAAAACATACATTTATAAAAAGCTAGAATAAACTAAATGACCGACATAAATGCCTCACCTGAAGTCACTGTACTGCATTATGTTACTTTAGGTCCTCACAGAAGTTTCTCCACAGAACTAGGATTTAATATTGCACCTTGACTTTTTTTTTTTTTATTTTTTGTTTATTGCAGTAACATTGGTTTATAACATTGTATAAATTTCAGGTGTACATCATTATACTTGTATTTCTGCATAGATTACATCATGTTCACCACCCAAATACTAATTACAACCCATCACCACACACGTGCCAAATTATCCCTTTCGCCCTTCTCCCTCCCCCCTTCCCCTCTGGTAACCACCAATCCAATCTCTGTCTCTATGTTTGTTTATTGTTGTTATTAGCTACTACTTAATGAGGGAGATCATATGGTATTTGACCTTCTCCCTCTGACTTATTTCACTTTGCATAATACCCTCAATGTGCATCCATGTTGTCACAAATGGCTGGTTTTCGTCGTTTCTTATGGCTGAGTAGTATTCCATTGTGTATATATACCACATCTTCCTTATCCATTCGTCCCTTGATGGGCACTTAGGTTGCTTCCAAGTCTTGGCTACTGTGAATAACGCTGCAATGAACACAGGGGTGCATGTATCTTTACGCATTGGTGTTTTCAAGTTCTTTGGATAAATACCCAGCAGTGGAATAGCTGGATCATATGGTAGTTCTATCCTTAATTTTTTGAGGAATCTCCATACTGTTTTCCATAGTGGCTGCACCAGTTTGCACTCCCACCGGCAGTGTATGAGTTCCCTTCTCTCCACATCCTCTCCAACACTTGTTGTTTCCTGTCTTGTTAATTATAGCCATTCTGACAGGCATGAGGTGATATCTCATTGTAGTTTTGATTTGCATTTCCCTGATAGTTAACGATGTTGAACATCTTTTCATGTGCCTGTTGGCCATTGCACCTTGACTTTTATCTAGGATTGGTACATAGGAAAAGGCAACATGAAAAAAAATCTTCATTGCTACCCAAGACACTGTTTCTTATTTATAGATTCTTAATAAAGTAGAGACTTTAGAGACAGATTCTTTTTAAGACCCCATGATAGCCTTTTTCTTTTTTTTTTAAACAAATGACTGCTTTTATTAGATCTTTTGTGTTTTGTAAGCTATCTTATTTCTCTTTACACTTTGGCTGACAGGAGGCTCAGAGCTGTGTCCAATTTTTGTAATTTTCCTTAGCCTCACCTATGTTATAAATTATACCAGGTAGTCTGGGATTGCTCTCAGTTGTTTCCTGGACTATTTTCTTTGTTCTCTGTTGCTCTTGATGTTGTTTTTACCTTTTCCCTTTCATTTGAGAGTAGAGATTATATCTTATTCTTTTTATCTCCAGTGTTTTAGCGTAGTGTTTGTTGAGTTAATGATAAAGTCTTGATTTATGATGTTTGTGTGCTTAAACCTGTCAGATTGTTTTTAGAAGTATATGTGAATACTTTGTATAAAATTAATTAAGACTTTTGGCCATGTAAATAAAGATGACTGTCCTAGTGATAAAGATAATTCCCTATTGCTCTCTTTGTTTTAAGATCTCTACTTTGCAGAGTATTATGAATTCAGCCATAATAATGGAAGAAAAGATTGGAAACGGTAAACAATTAAATTAGCTGATTGGGGCTGATTTCACTCTATTATTGCTGCCGTAAGCAGGAGGTGGCCCCAGGCCATGGGGGGGCGGGGGAGAGGTGAGGGGCACATAGGGCGTTAGCAGATTTTGAGGTCCTGCAGTGAAAGAGCAGGGATGAAGGCTGACGGAAAGGTAGTTTTTTTTTTTTTTTAAAAGATGTTATGACCCTACAAAACAGAGCTAAGTGGTAAAATGGTTCTGACCTACTGTAGTAGACTAACTGGGACAGTTCTTGAAAGCAGGCAATAATCCAGAATGTGGATAAGGGGGATAATCTCCTTCACATAACAAGAATAATGCTGGCCTTCATGTACAAAGATAAGTCTGCTTACTCATCATCATTGATTTTCCAGCATGAGGAGGGATATGTGCTGAGTTGTCCGTGAGTCGCTGTACTCTGTGACCAGCAAGGCAGCTTGGGGTCAGAAGGAGTTTGTAGCTAGGGAACAGAAAGACAAGCAAAAGGCACCGACATCTATTGATGGGTCAAGCACTACATCAGGTGCTTTCATTTAATTATCCTTGCAAAACCACCTTGAGGAGGTGGTTACAAGTGCAAGGTGGTTAGGTAACTTGCCCTGCTTCACAGACTGAGTGGTGGAGCTGGGATTCAAATACAGGGCTATCTGTACTATGTTCACATCAGTTGTTCAAAGCCTGCTTTTATCTGGGTTTGCAGTTCAGTCTCTCCAGCAGAACAAATGATGTAGTTCGTTTAGCATCGTGAAATGATACTGTAAGGCTCTAATTTACTAAAAGCTGAAAGGCTGTTCAAGTTTCTGGCTTTATTGCCATTAAAAAATACAATTTTTTTTTAGTTAGAATAATATCTGAAAAACAACTGTCCCCTGTCTCAGCCTCCGTACTTGAGAGGCTACCATTTTCTTTCTTTTAGCTGTTTCCTCTTTCATATTTATAAATAACTTGCTTCTATTGCTGTTTCCTGATACAGCAATTTTAGGCGTTATCTACTGACTCCACATATACATACTGCCTCTCCCTTCCTCCCAATATAGTTATCACAGGTGTTTATTAAGTCAATATTCAGTGTGTTTACACTATTATAACTATGTAAATATTCACAGCTGAACCATGTAGTGTATTATGATATCATTTCTTAACAAGTTTTTGTTTTTCCAGGAGTTAATACCTTGTTTTGCTCTTCATTTCCTGAGACAGCCATCCTGGAACTCTCTGTCCTTTTAATGCAGTCTGGACTGGTTACTTTCTAGGCCTACTTCACAGCTGTTATCCTGAAACTTTATGTCACCCTGAAAATTCTCTTTGCCTTTCTCCTGTATTGGATCTCCTGTTTCCCATATTTTCTTAGCTTTCTGAGAAAAAGTGTACCTGGGAAGTAAAAACTTTCTGAGATCTTGCATGATTAAAACAAATCTTTATTCTGTCTTAACATTTCATCGATAATTTGGGTATAAAATTCTAGGCTTAAAAAATTTGGAAGTCATAGCTCTATTGTGTTCTGCGTTTCAATTTTGCTGTTGAAGTCCAAAGACATTCTGATTCTTCATTTGTATGTGACCTTCCCCATTTTTCCTCTAGTCTCTAGAAGCTTTTAAGATATTATTTTTAACCCTTGAAATTCCATAATAATGTGCCTAGATATGGGTCTTTTTTCATTTAAGGACACTCTGTGGACCCTTACAAGGTGGAATTCATGTCCTTTAGTTCTGGGAAATTTATTATTATTTTTGGACTTAAGTAAAAAGAGTTTTAGAGTTAATTATGCTTCTTGGTTCTTGACACACTATCATCAGACCATATCTGACAAGGTCCTTTAAATTTTTCTCTTTCATTTCTGAGCCCTGCTTCCATTACTCTTTTTTTTGTTGTTTTTTTGTGTGTGTGTGTGAGGAAGATCAGCCCTGGGCTAACATCTATTGCCAATCCTCCTCCTTTTTTTTTTTCCCCCGTTTTCTCCCCAAAGCCCCAGTAGATAGTTGTATGTCATAGTTGCACATCCTCTAGTTGCTGCCCGTGGGACGCGGCCTCAGCATGGCCGGAGAAGCGGTGCGCCGGTGTGCGCCTGGGATCCAAACCCGGGCCGCCAGTAGCGGAGCATGCGCACTTAACCGCCAAGCCACGGGGCTGGCCCCCCTGCTTCCATTGCTCTTTCCAGCAGACACTCATTCCATTGTGGTTGATACATTCCTTGATTATATATGAATCATTGTGACATATGTAGTGGGAGGGTGTGTGTGTGTATTTAGTTTATGTATTGTCTTTTAGACCTTGTCCTGTTTCTTCCTTTTTTTACTCAGCAGTGTTTTGGAGACCTTTCTGTTTTGTTGTGTGTACATATAGTTGTGTATAATGTACAATTCCATAGTGGGCATCTACCACATTTTACTTTTCATTCCCTAGTGATTGACACGTGAGTTGCCTTTCTGGCGTCACAAATACACTGTGGTAAATAAACTCTTGTACATTATGGACCTGTGTGAGAAGTTCTCGGAGATATATACCCAGGAGTGGGATTCCTGGGTCATAGAATAGGAGAAACTAGTTTATGGGCCTACTAGCAGTGCAAGAGGGTTCTTGTTTGCCCACATCTTTGCCAGTACTTGGTTTTATCCGACTTTCTAATTTTTGCCAGTCTGATGGGTATAAAGTAGCATCTCATTGTTTCAATTTACATTGTCTGATTACTAATGAGTTTGAGCATCTCTTGTATCCATTCAGGTTTTCCCTTTTGATAGTTGTCTATTTTGTCTTTTCTCTCTTTTCTTTGAGTTTCCTGTCTTTTTTGGTTTGCAGAAGTTCCTTGTGGAGGTTAGATTTGATTGGTCTGTTGGTTTTAGGCTTGGAAAATATTTTATCTAAGCCTGTCATCTTTCTGTTAGTTTTGTCCATGTTGTCTTTCATTGAATGAATATTCTAAATTTGATGCATTGTTTCTTTGGTGATCTCTTCCTCATCAATTTTTTGTTCTTTCTTTGGGATTTGTGTTATTTAGGGATTGGAACTCATAGGTTTTTCTTTTAATTTTCTTTTCTTTTCCCTCCTCTTTTCCATCACTCAGTCTTTTTGTTTTATTTCCTGAGAGATTTTCCTCAGTTTTATCTTCCAGCCCTTCTATTGAATTTTTAATTTCTATCCATATTTTGAATTTCCTAGAGCTCATTCTTATATTATGGTATCGTTGTATTGTTTCATAGACTATAATCCTTCTGAGGATAGTAATGATAGTTTTTTTTTTTTTTAATTTTCTTTTGTTCCCCTCACTGCTGTTTCTTCTAGGTTCCTTTGTTTCCATTGTAGTCTTTCTCTGTAGAGACTTTCCCCAGATACATGGTATCTTAGACTGTCCATTCAAATTCAAGTGTGAAGTGCTAAAAATTGAATTGGAAGCTCCAAGATGTGGCTTGTTGAAGGGTGGGCAGGATAGCCAGTGGCCAGTTATGGGAGGAGGGGTGCTTATAGGTCTCTTCTCTTGGGCTGGTCAGTTTCCTTGATAAAGAGAGCCTCCAGTCTTGGAGGATATACACCTTGCCTGGAGGATGTACACCTGGCTAATATGTTTTGAGAATTCATCTTGGAAAGGAGCTGGAGTTCTCACTGTTAATTGTGTTCATGCAATCCTCTTCTCTATATAGCGCCTCACCCCCATCCTCACCTTCACTGGAGTACCCTATTTCAGAGCCTCTCTAGTTTGGTTTCTTCAGAGTGATCTTCTGGACATCTGGAGAAGTTGGAAAGGGATGGTTGCCTGGCTGTGCACAATGGGGGAGGGAATCTGGGTGTGATGGCTATTCTGTAGACTTTCAACTAAACTTCTAGTTTTTAGTCCCATTCCTCACTGTGCCCAGGGGGCCTCCTGTGTGTGAAGCCTCTTGCTTGTGGGCATTGAGAAGCAGCTTCTTTGCAGGTGCTTAGGCTTCAGAGTTCTCCACTTTACTAGTAAAATACTGTTAGACCATCTGTTTTATGGCTTCTAAAAAGGTTTTGACATCTCATCTATCATTTGTGATTCTCTCCTTTCCTGTTCTCTCTATCCTTGTGGCTCATTCCTTTTAAAACATTATAATTTTAGTATAGATTTAGCTACCAAATCCACCATTTTATTTCTTGACATAAAATCTATTTTCTGGTCTGTTCATTCCTTCCACAGCATTTGAATGACTGCTGTATGCTCAGTACTGTGCCTAGTATTGAAGATTAAAATGTCTGAACTTTGAGTTGTTAGTATGTTTGGGAAGAAAGGTACATCCCGTATGTGCTACTTCTTAATTTGAAATGTGAAAACCCTTATAAGCGTACATGTAATAGATATATTACAGAATTTATTAAATTCACTAATGAATATGAGTTGGATAAAGGCAAATGTGGAGTTTATTTATTTATTACCATGAAGGAACACTTTGTGCCATTTTTCAGAAAGATTTGTCTAAAAAACAAAACAAACCATCCAACTATAAGGGAAGAGGTATTTTTTCTGTTTCGTAAAGACCTACAGTATTCAGTCAGAACTTTGATGAAACCAACGGTATGCTGACTTGTTAAAATTCTAGCCAAAAGTAAATAAATTCAATGTTTTAGATAGGCTGGAAGCTTCATTGTAGTAAATATACGCTTTCAACTCTACTTTCTGAACATTTTTCTTATTGTATAATTAGTATATTGCTTACTGTAGAATATTTGGAAGATTAAGAAAAATAATTTTAATTTCCACTTAAAATTTTTGTATTCTAATTTCTTGTGAAATATTTTTAAAAGTATAGAGAATAATGTAAGTTGGGTTTTTGTTCCCAAAACCCAGATTTTGCATATGTTAGTATTCTGTTTTTCTTATTTCTCAGTATATTATGATCATTTCCCACAACCAGGTCCTCATTTTGGAATTTTTAAGTTTACAATTTTTCACTGTAATAATCACACTGCAGTGAACATTCTTATACATACTGCTGATTTTATTTACTTTGGGTACATTCCAAAAGTAGAATTATTCAATCCTAGGGTGTGAATTCCTATTTGGTAAATATTTTCCTTTAAATGTTTGGATATTGAGAATGTCTTTGGGGAACTTGCAAGTTGGGAACCCATGGATACTGGAAGGTGAGGTCAGAATTCAAGATCAAAGATCATAGAAAACTTCTCAGTGCAAGAAGGTCTAATACTGGGACATGACAGGAAATAGAAATTTCTATTAGATTAATGGGTTATAGGGCCGGCTCCGTGGCTTGGCGGTTAAGTGCGTGCGCTCTGATGCTGGCAGCCCGGGTTCGGATCCCGGGCGCGCCCCAAGGCACCACTTCTCCGTCCAGTGCGAGGCCGAGTCCCACATACAGCAACTAGAAGGATGTGAACCTACGACATACAACTATCTACTGGGGCTTTGGGGGGAAAAACATGAATAAATAAAATCTTTAAAAAAAAAAAAAAAAAAAAAAAAGATTAATGGGTTAGAGGTATAAGCTGTAACCAGAGATGAGTGCCTGTGGATCATGTCTGCAGCATTGACTTCTCATGAGTGAGGCTTGTTGCAGGGTTTTTTAAACTTTGCCCCCATTGAACTCTAGAATGTTGTCGCTACAATAAAGGTACTCTTTATTTTACAGGAAAAAAATGGGTAGGATATTATCAGTTTTATTTTTCTTCCCTAATTTTTATTAAAACCTTTTAAAAGGACTGTACTATCATTTGACTAGAAGTTGATAACAAATGAATAATTAATATTCACAAGTGAACTGAAAACTTTTTTATACTTACATTAATTTATGCTTAAATTTATAAATCCATAATTTATTTTGTAGTCATATTTTCTTGTGGTTTTGGTTTTTTAATATTAAATGCACATGTTTTCTAATAAAATTTTGTTCAATTTATTTGATGGAATTAAGTATATTAGCATTTTATGGTGTTCCGAAGAGTATTGTGAATATTAAATATTCAGAATGTTTAATGTGTGTTTGGGATTTACTGACAGGGTGGATTGACTCAGCACACTGAATATATATCGTTTGGAATATAACAAAAGTATAAAACTTTCTACACTAAGTGTGTTTTGGTTATAGATTGGTGGAGAATGGAGAGGGTGTTCAATGAATCAATGCCAAGGGGTCTTGTAGGATGAAGAAGTTCAAATTTGATCTAAGAAGTGCTCAAGACTCATTCTAGGTCCTTGGGCATTGAAGTAATTCAGTGAAAAAGGTGTTGAGATTAATCTGAGAGCTCTGTGAAGGATGAATTGAAGAGCAGAATCAGGTTAAGGAAAGGTGGTTTAGAGCTGTTGCAGTTATTTAGCTGTAGGATGACAAGGGCCTGGACCAGACTGGAGGCAGTGAGAATAGACAGGAACAGATAAAATCAAACACTTTGGATGGAATAATGAGCAAAATTTGATAGTTAACTAAATGGCCATGAAGGAAAAAGGGGAAGAATAGAGTGCATTTCTCTTTTACCACCAGTTTTGCATCTTGTTTTTAAGTTTATTTTTTGGCTTTATTTCCCTAGAAAACGAGGAAAATTTGGCATAATGGCTTTAATTTTAAAGGCTTTTTGTTCCTGAGAGGGCACTTGGAAAAGTTATTGACAGTAACTTAAGTTTTTTAATTAATTGCTTAGGTGATAATATCCTAAAAATATTTGCTTAGTATAATGTAATTTTCTCATGCTATTATTTTGTTATTCCTCTTATCATAAACCTCTATAGATTTTATTTCATTTCTTTGTTATCAAAGCTCTCTTCAGTCCAACTTAAGCCTACATTTCAGCTATATTTTGCGTTATTTTCCAACAAAACTTTTGCTTCATTATAGTGATTTTCAGTTGCAGCTGCGTATCAGAATTCACTTGGGAATCTTTAAAAGAAAAAACAAAACACCAGAGACCTGGTCTGTGCCTCAGAGCTATTAATCAAACTCTTTGGAAGGACAGTTGAGGCATCTGTTTTTCCAAACCTCTCCCACATGACAAATATAAGCCCCTCTTCCTCCCCAAAAGAGGGGAAACCAGCCAATCTCATTTATGAACACTATTGAAGAAATCTTTAAGATTTTTTTTTTTTAGTATAGACTTTATTTCTTAGAGCAGTTTTAGGTTCACAGGAAAATTCAATTGAAATACAGAGTTCCCATGTACCCCTACCCCCACACACACAATCTCCCCCACCATCAACATTTGCATCAGAGTGGTACATTTGTTATAATCAAACCAACACATCAGTATCACCCAAAGGTCCATAGTTTACATTAGAGTTCATTCTTGCTGTTGTACATTCTGTGGGTTTTGACAAATGTATAATGACATGTATCAACCATTATAGTATCATACAGAATAGTTTCACTGCCCTAGAAATCCTGTGCTTTGCTATTCATCCCTCCCACCCTTCAATCCACTGGCAACCACTGATCTTTTAACTCTCTCCGTAGTTTTGCCTTTCCTAGAATGTCGTATAATTGGAATCATACCCATGTGTTTTTCAAAAAGCTCTCAGTGTGACAAATATAATATCCCTGTCCCCCCTCTCCAAGAGGAAGGTAGGAGGGTATTATATTAAATAATCTCATTTATGGATACTAGTATAGAAATTTTTAAGAAAATGTTGAGGGAGGAGGGTGAAAGGGATAATTCGGTATGTGTGTGTGGTGATGGGTTGTAATTAGTATTTTGGTGGTGAACATGATGTAATCTATGCAGAAATAGAAGTATAATGATGTACACCTGAAATTTTTACAATGTTATAAACCAATGTTACTGCAATAAACAAAAAATTAAAAAAAAAAAAAAAGAAAATGTTAACATATAGGATAAAAAGGATGATACACCATGACCAAGGGTGTTTATTCAGAGAGTCAAGAATCATTCAATATTAAGAAATCTATTAATATCTCACCATGTCTAGTAGGTCAAAGGAGATAAACAATATTTTAATAACTGCCAAAAAGGCATGTGATATAATTCAACATACGTTTCAGGTTTTAAAAACTATAGTCAAATAGGTATGGATGGGTGATACTTAGATATAATTTTTTTTTAAAAAGTGGCATAAAACAATGCTGCATCTCTGCTGAAACTCTCATACATTGCTGGTAGGAATGCATGATGGTACAGCCACTTTGGAAGACACTTTGACAGTTTCTTATGAAGCTAAATATATACTTATCATATGACCCAGCAGTTTCCCTCCTGGGTTTTTACCCAAGAAAAATGAAAATATTTGTCCATACGAAAACCACATGTGAATGTTTATAGTGGCTTATTCATATTCACCCAAAACTGCAAACAACCCAAATGTCTGTCAACTCGTGAATAGAGAAATTGTGGAATACAGTGAAATACAATTCAGCAATAAAAGGAATGAATTACTGATAGATGCCACAACATGGATGAATATTAAATTAGTTAATACTGAGTGAAAGAAGCCCTACTCAAAAGGCTACATACTTATTTGACATTCTGGAAAATGAAAAACTGTAGAGACAGAAAATAAATCAGTGATTGCCTGGGGTTGGGGGGAGTGGATTTACTGGAAAAGGACTTGACAGAACTTTTTGTAGTGAAGAAAATGTTCTCTAAAATGTTCTGTATCTTAATCGTGGTGGTGTTTACTTAAATCGTAAATTATACCTGAATAAACCTGACGTTTAAAAAAAATCCCAGTGTCATGTTTAGTGGCAAAACACTAGACATAAATCAAAATCAGAAATGAGATAAAAATGCCAACTCTAACCTTTGTTACTTAACGTTGTTCCAGAAGTACTAGTTAATATTTTAGGAAAGGAGGTGAAATGGGATACAAACATTAGAGTGGAGAAGGCAGAAATGATAATTTTTTGGAAATATTAAATATCAAAAGTGTCAGCTGAAAGTATCAGAAACAGAATTCAGTAGCTGATTTAATTGAGTGGCTGCCTTAAAAAAATTAATATATAGTAATGAGTACTTTTCCTTTATATAGACAGTAGACAATTAGAATATAATAGAAGAAAACTTCACACTTATCATTGTAACAAAAAAGATAAATGGAAATACATATTTAATTCTTGACCAAGAAGACACAATGTTGTAAAGATGTTGAGTTTCCTTAATCTATGAATTGAATGCTATCAGAATATGAAAGGACTCTTTTCTTTTTTTCCTTAACAAGACAGAAAAGATATCTGGACCAAGGATCCTGAAATTTTTTGGTCTCAAACTTCTCTACAGTCTTAACTTACTGAGGACCCCAAATAACTTTTGTTTATGTTATTGTTTTGTATCTGTTAATATTTACTATACCAGAAATAAAAACAGATTTTTAATATATAGCACACATTCCATCAGGCATCAGAGTGATGATGCCATCACGTCATGGAGCCTCTGAAAAACTTATGAGGGACAGTGAAAAAAGCATAGGACATCTCAGTAGTATTATGAAAATAGTTTTTATGAGAAGCATTTTTTTCCACATATCATATTGTCAAATGTGGAAAAGTTTGAATCAGTCCTGGGGTGGTGGTGGGGAACTGGTACACTCATATTCATTGGTACATTGGTGCAGTATTTTAGAGGGCACTGTGACAGTATCAGATTTTTAAGTGCACATACTTTTGACTTTGAGGTTCTACTGTTTAGAATTCATTCATGGATATAATGGCAAAATATGTGCAAATACAGGAAAGAGGATATTGGTTACAGCATTGTTTATGATAGAAAATTGGAGACAAACTTAATTCTTAGTGATGTCTAGGGTCTGGTTATTATGGTATAAAAATTAATTACTATATTAGGTAAAAAATGACTTAACTCTATAGACACTGATATGGAAAGTTACCCAAAGTTGAAGCAAAGTGCAGAACTGTGTTTATAATTAATCCCATCAGTGTGCAGTAAAAACCAAAAGGATATGTGTATAGTGTATGGCCAATTTTTGAAAGGATATACAGAGAACTTGATGGTGGTTACCTTTAGAAACCGGGGGAGGTACACTTTCATTTTTCTGTTTATACCTTTCTATATTGTTTGGGTTTGTTTTGAAATTGTGAGCCTTTTTATATTTTAAAAGGGAAGAATATTTCAAAGGCACAAGTGCACTGTATGGATGGTAGAAATTTTTAGTTTGAGTGATGGAGTCATTTGTGAGTTCTTGGATACCACGGTTTAAGAAAAAAAGTGCGAAAGGAAAAGAAAACCAAGAGGCCGTGGCATTTCTCATGTCTATCTACTCCTTTTGAAGAACAGTTGCTCTAATCAGACAGGACTTACTGCTGTTCCTCATCAGTTGTACTTTTTAACATCTGTGCCTTTATTTTGTACTCTTCTGTTTTGTGGGTGTTTCTCTTTCAGCCTCGTCTGCTGAAATCCTATCTATCCTTCACAACCCAGCTGAAACACCATCTTCTCTATGAAGCCATCTCTGATCACTTTAGTCAGAAGAGATCTTTTTTTGAACCTTTAGAGCTATTTATAGCCATTTCTTCTTTCTTGTATAGCCTGATACAAATATCAGATGTGGGCTATGTATAGGCCAGATAGTGGAAGTATGCTTTCGTGTTACTTCTCGTCACCTCATAAGATATTATCTCCACTGTTCAAATGAGGAAAACAAGACTCACAAAAGTTTAGTATCTTCCCTACATCATTTTGTTAAGAAGTAAATTTGAAAACAGTGCTTCAAGGCCAGATCTCTCCTCTAGACTTGCTGCTTATGTCACTTTAGTAAAAAAGGAGCAAGTGAATAGTTAATTTTTGTGTGAACATTTCTTCCCTTTTAGATTTTGTTGTATTTTTTTTTTCTTTTGAAATAATTTCAAGCTTACAGAAGTTTTAAGAAGTGTTCCAAGGCTACCTGTTTACCCTTCATCCACTTTCCCCAGTTGTTCACTTTACCTTTTACTTCATTTGCTTTCTCATTTATGCTCTCTCTGTCATATGTGTACGTGTGTTCCCAACATTGCCTTTCCTGAATTACTTGCTCTTCCAGCTCCATGTGGAATACAGGCTTCCAGTTACTTAAGTCTAATTGGTTTATGGTCTTGTTAAACTGTATCCAGGTCTTGCCCTGTTACTGTAGGCTTTCTTCTTCTTTCAGCCTAAAACTTCGGATTCTTGAACTTGGATCTTCATTGCAGCACTGCTGTTATTATGCCATATTGTGGTATAAATGCTGCCTGCTTCAGGAATCCAGCTCTTTTCTCTGTATCATTTCTCAGCACCATTAAATATGATTCAGAATTATTTGCAAATTCTCATCTGCATTGCACCCGCCTTTCAGTCTAATAAAACCCAATCTGACAAAAAATACCACTGGGCATATGTATTGGTCTGCTTGGGCTGCCGTAGAAAACTGTCACAGACTGGGTGGCTTAAACAACAGAAATTCATTTTCTTATAGTTCTGGAGGCTAGAAGTCCAAAATCAAGGTGCCAACAGGGTTGGTTTCTGTGAGGCCTCTCTTTCAGACTGATGGGCAACCACCTTCTCACTGTGTCCTCCCTTGGCCTTTTCTCTCTGCACTTGCAGAGAGAGAACCAGCAATCTCTGGTGCCTCTTCCTGTTCTTAGGGACACTAGTCCTGTTAGATTAGGGCCTTACCTTTATGACCTCATTTAATCTTAATTGCCTCCTTAAAAGTCCTATATCCAAATATAGTCACATTGAGAGTGAGGGCTTCAGTATATGAATGCAGGAGTGCACAATTCAGTCCATAACAGTAGACTACTAGGTTTATAATCAGGAGATCTAGGTTCATATCCTTGCTGTATCTGGTGTTAAGTGTGTAACCCTGGCCAAGTCACTTAACTGCTGGGAGCCTCCTGAATCCTTGTAAAGGATCAGAATAATAATTCTTGCTGTATAGGTTTGTTAAGAGATCCAGGTAAAATAGATGATGTGACACAGCACGTTATAAATCAATGATTCTCAACCCAGGCTTGCATTAGAATCATCTTCTTAAAAATAACTATTCCTGTGACTTCCCACCTGACAATATAATGAGTTTTGCAGACCTGCTCCCTGGTAAAACTGGGGAAAATTATTAAAAAACAGCTATTTAAAGTCTCAGGAGATGGCCCTAGGGCATACAGTAAATGAAGAGCTTCTAGTTGGAGGCAAGATTTTCTTCCTGGGAGGAGCAAGACATCAGGATTTCTCAGCCTACCCCCAGCTGCCTGCTGCTGAGGCTAAGTTCTGGGTGAATGTGGTGGAGAGGTAGGGAGCTGCCATCTGTCCGGTTTCCACTTGTGGAACAGAGGCTCTACCTTGGTCACAGAGCTGCTGAGGGTACTAGGGAACAGATCACCTTTTCCCTGCCTTTTAAGGTGGTGGTTCCACGTCAGGAGAGACAAGCTAAGAAGACTTCAGGCTACTGCCTACCCCACACCAAATACTCAGTTCCTGAAGGAGGTGTCACTCAGAGAAGAGTGCTGTTGTGCACACCCCAGCTTGAGATCCCTGGTTCAGAGATTTTGCTTGGGTGTAGGGGGGAGAAGTTGGTCGTAAAACAGGTAGCTACTAATCTCTTCCTCAAGGAACTGACTTTGCAACAGAGCTGAAGTTCAAACCTAAGGGTACTCTCAAAAACAGTGGAAGTTGTGGTGAAAGGCAGTTGGGAGAAGATTTGTAGATTCCAGAAGATACAGGCTAAACTACAGGCTGGCTAGTTTGCAGGAGAAAACTGGGATAAGAGATAGCTGGAAGGAGCCTTACTGGAACTACTTCTTCAAAGGAGCCTGAATTTGATTGGATTCTTCTATAGAGCAATTTATCCCTGAGGCTGTTGTTGAAAACAGTAGAGCAATCAGCTGACAATTAGTGGAGGTTAACAGCTGGGAGTGGTCAGGGACTAGAGAGCCCTGCCAAACTACTGTCATGGCAAGGTGACTGTGGGCATATCCAGGCTATGCCCCACTGAGGACCAACATCAGAGGCTTAACACTGCAGGTGGGCGGGGCAGGATAGACTTCTTTAAAATAATCCAGCAGATTAGTAAACAAATAAGCAAATAAAAATAGAAAACCTGGGGTGGGGGCAGCACAACACTAATACCCAGCATTGCCACAAACTATTATATAAGATATTGAGTTTCCAATAAAAAGTTACAAGACATGCAAAAAAAAACCCACAAAAAAAAACAAAATGAAACCCAGGAAAGTGTGGCTAAAACACTGGAAAAAAGCAAACAACAGAAACTGCCTGTGAGAGTAACCAGATGTAGAAATAGATTTTGTAACAGAAATAGATTTTGAAGTAGCCATTATAAATATGTTCAAAGAATCAAAGGAAACCTTGATTAAAGAAGTAAAGGAAGGTATGATAACAACTCACGTCAAATAGAGACTGTCAGTTCAGAGATAGAAATTCTAAAGAAAAGCCAAATGGAAATTCTGGAGTTGAAAAGTTAATAACTGATGAAAAATTAATTAGAGGGGCTCAATAGTAGATTTGAACTGGTAGAAGAAAGAATTAGCAAACTTGCTGATAGATAGAAATTCAAGGAAGGGAAAGAAAAAAATGAAGAAAATTGGAAGGAGTCTCAGAGAAATGTGAGGCAGCATTAAGTGTACTCCAGTATAGCTAATGTGAGTACCAGAAGAAGAGGGGAGAGAAAAAGGAGCAGAAAAAGTATTTGAGGAAATAATGGCTGGAAACTTCTCCAACTTATTGAAAAACACTGACCTGTGTATCCAGGGAGCCCAAAAAACTTAAGATAGGATTAATGCAAGAAAATCCTCAAATGGACACATCAATGTAAAAATATTGAGAATCAAAGACAAGGAGAAAATCTTCAGAGCAGCAAGAGAAAAACAAGCAGTTACTTACAAGGGAACCCTGATAAGAATAACAGCTGACTTTGCAGCAGAAACAGTGGAGGCCAGAAGGCAGTGGAATAATATATTCAAAGTATGCAAAGACAAATACTGTCAACCAAAAATCCTACATATCCAAGCAAAGCTATCTTTTACAAATGAAGGTGAAATAAAGACTTTCCCAGATAAACCAAACTGAGAGAATTTGTTACTAGCAGACCTGCCTTGCAAGAATACTAAAGGAAGTTCTTTAGGCTGAAAGCAAGTGGCCCTAGATGGTAATTAGAATCTACATGAACAAAGACCACCAGTAATGGTAATTACGTAGTTTTAAAAGAGAGTAGAACCACATATTTTTTTCTCAAAACTGATTTAAAAAGCAACTGTGTAAAATAATACATATATAATGTATCCTTGGGCCTATAATGTATAGAAATGTATTGTATTTGTAGTGTATCTTCCAGTAACAGCACAGGTGAGGTGAGTGGGAGCAAAGCTATGTTAAGCTAAGGAAATGACTATAGATGACAAAATAATAATTATAACAGTATGTTGTTCGGTTTGTAACATTAGTAAATCTAATATGTATAACAATACCATAAAATGGAGGAAAAGGGAATAATATAGCATAACATTTCTGTATCTCCCTGGAATTAGGCTAGTATAAGTCTGAATCGGATTTTGATAAGTTAAAGTGTGTATGGTAATCCTTTGAGTAACCACTAGGGAAAAATGTCACTAAAGAAATTTTAGTGCTTCATTAGAAAATAATCACTTAACGCAAAAGAAAGCAGTAAAAGTAATGAACGAAAAAGACTTGAGACAGAAAAAAATGAAAAAGCAGTCATAAATCCAACTGTATCAATAATAACATTAAATATGAGTTGATTAAACAATCTAATAAAAAAGGCAGAGATTATCAGACTGGATCCAACTATATGCTCTCTGCAAGAGACAGACTTTAAAGACGCAGATACATTGAAAGTGTAAGGATGGAAAAATCTATATCATGTGAACAACAACCACAAGAAAGCTGGAATGGCTGTACTAATACCAGAAAAAATAGATTTTAAAACAAAAAATATTACTAGAGATAAAGAGGGGCATTTTATAATGATGAAAGGGTCAATCCACTAGAAAGATAAAACAATCAAATATATGTGTGCCTGATAACAGCATCAAAATACTTGAAGCAAAAACAGAAATGAAGGGAGAAATAGACAGTTCAACAATAATGGTTGGGAGACTTCAATATCCCTCTTTCAATAATGGACAGAATAACTAAGCATAAGGTCTTCAAGGAAACACTGAACCAACTAGACCTAGCAGACATTTATATAACACACTACTACCCAGCAACAGCAGAATATATATATTTTTCTCAGTCAAGTGCACGTGGCACGTTTTCCGGTATAGACCATATGCTAGGATTTTTTTTCTGCCACAGTGGGAAGAAATGGGAAATCAACGATGGAAAGAAATTTGGAGAACTCACAAACATGTGGAAATTAAAGAACATACTCATAAATAACTAGTGGGTCAAAGAAGAAATCAAAAGGGAAATCAGAAAATACTTTGAGATAAATGGAAATGAAGTTACCACCTAACAAAATTTATGGGATACAGCTAAAGCAGTACTTAGAAGGAAACTTCTAGCAATAAATGCCTATATTAAGAAGGAAAAGGGGCCGGCCGCGTGGCTTACCAGTTAAGTGCACACACTCCGCTACTGGTGGCCCGGGTTCAGATCCCCGGCGCACACCGACGTACCGCTTGTCAGGCCATGCTGAGGCGGCGTCCCGCGTACAGCAACTAGAAGGATGTGCAGCTATAACTATAATACAACTATCTACTGGGGCTTTGGGGGGAATAAAAGGAGGAGGACTGGCAATAGATGTTAGCTCAGGGCTGGTCTTCCTCAGCAAAAAGAGGAGGATTAGCATGGATGTTAGCTCAGGGCTGATCTTCCTTACCAAAAAAAAAGGAAAAAAGATATCAAATCAATAACCTAACCTTCCTCTTTAAGGCGCTGGATAAAGAAGAACAAAATAAACAAAGCAAGGAGAAGGAAGGGAATAAAGATTAGGTTAGAAATTAATGAAGGTTAGAATAGAAAAACAATAGAGAAAATTATGAAAACCAAAAACTGGTTCTTTTAGAAGATCAACAAAATTGACAAACCTTTAGCTCGATTGAAAAAAAGAAAGAAGGCTCAAATTACTAGAATCAGAAATGAAAGAGGGAACATTATTACTGACCTTACAAAAATTAAAAGGATTATAAAGGAATACTGTGAACAACCATGTACCAATATGTTACATAGCTTAGATAAAATGGACAAATTTTTAGAAAGACAAGAACTGCTGAAACTGACTTAAGAAGAACTAGACAATCTGAATAGACCTCTAACAAGTGAAGAGATTGAGTTAATCATAAAACTACCCAGGAAGAAATGCCCAGGCCCATATGGCTTCACTGCTGAATTCTACCGAGTTTAAAGAAGAATTAGTACTAATTCTTCACAAACTCTTCAAAAAAATTGAGAGGGGGAGCACTTCCCAATTTATTTTATGAAGCAAGTATTACTCTGATGCCAAAGACATCACAAGAAAACTACAGACCAATATCGCTTCTGAATATGAACTCAGAAATCCTCAACAAAGAACTAGCAAAGCGAATTCAACAGCATATAACAAGATTTATACACCAGGTGGCATTTATTTCATAAATGCAAGGTTGGTGTAAAGTTCACAAACCAATTAATGTAATAATCAATAAAATAAAAAACAAAAGTCACATTGTCATTGCAGTAGATGCAGAAAAAACATTTGACAAAATCCAACACCCTTTAATGATAAAAACATTCAAAAACTAGGAGTAGAAGGGAACTTCTTTAACATGGTCAAGGACATCTATGAAAAATCCAAAGGTAACATCTTACCTAATGGTGAAAGACTGGATGCTTTTGCCTAAGGTCAGGAATAAGAAAAGACTGTCTGCTCTCTCCACTTCTTTTTCACATTGTATTGGAGGTTCTAGGCATGGCAATTATACTAGAAAAAGAAATAGAAGGCATCAAGATTGGAAAGAAAGAAGCATAACTATCTCTGGCAGATAACAAGATCTTGTATGTAGAAAATCCTAAAGAATCCGCTAAAAAATATTAGCACTAATAAGTTCAACAAGGTTGCAGGATACAAAATCAATATACAAAAATTAGTCATATTTCTACAGACTTGTCATGAACAATCTGAAAGTGAAATTAAGAAAACAATTCCATTTACAATAGCATCAAAAATATTAAAATAATTAGGAATAAATTTAACAAAAGAAGTGTGAGGCACTGTGAAAACTACTAAACGTTGTTGAAAGAAATTAAAGAACGTCTAAATAGAAAAACATCCTGTCTTCATGGAGTAGAAGATGTAACATTGTTAAGGGGGCAGTAGTCCTCAAATTGATCTATAGATTCAGTGCAGTCCATATCAAAATCCTAGCTGACTTCTTTATAGCAGTTCACAATCTGATTCAGAAATTCATATGGAATTGCAAGGTATCCAGAAAAGCCAAAATAATCTTGAAAAAAGAATAAAATAGGAGAACTCACACTTCCTGATTACAAAACTTACTACAAAAATGGTAATCAAGATTGTGTGGAATTGGCACCAGGATACACATACAGATCAATGGAATAGAATTGAGAATCAAGAAATAAAACCGTGTATCTGTGGTCAACTGATTTTCATCAAGGATGTCAAGACCGTTCAATGGAGAAAGAGTAGTTTTTTCAACAAATGGTGCTGGAACCTCTGGATAGCCATACACGGAAGAATGAAGTTGGATCTTTACCTCATGCCATATACAAAAATTAACTCAAAATGGATGACAGACTTACATGTACGAGTTAAAACTTTAACAATCTTAGAAGGAAACTTAGGGTTAAGAATCCCTAAGAATGACACTAAAAGCAAAATAGATTAATTTGGACTTCATCAAAATTAAAAACTGTGTGCTTCGAAGGACACCACCAAGAAAGTGAAAACAACCTATAGAATGGAAGAAAATATTAACAAATCACATATCTGATAAGGACTTCTGTCTAGAATATATAAAGATCTTACAACTCAATGATAAAAAGACAACCCAATTTAAAAATGGGCAAAGAACTTGAATAGACATTTTTTAATGGAGGATATACAGTTAGCAAATAAATTGAAAAGACATCTAGCCCACTAGGAGGGCTAGAATTGAAAAGTTGTGATATCAGGTGTTGGCAGGGATGTGGAGAAATTGGCAACCCTTATACACTGCTGGTGGGAATGTGAAATGATGCAGCCGCTTTGGAAAAATAGTTGGGCAGTTTCTCAAATAGTTAAACAGAGTTACCATATGACCCACTCCTAGGTATATACCCAAGAGAAATGAAAACATGTCTATACAAAAACTTGTCAACAAATGTTTATAGAAGCGTGATTTATAATAGCCAAAAAGTGGAAAGAACCCAAAGGTCCATCAGCTGATGAATGGATAAATATGAGGTATATCCATACCATGGGATATTATTCAGCTGTAAAAAGGAATAAAGTAGTGATATATGCTGCAACATGGATGAACTTTGAAAATAAAGGTTTCTCCCACTATCCAAAAGTAGAGCAGTCCTATGAAACTTTTAATAAGTCGAAATGGTGTAAAGCAAAGAAGCAGTTACCGTTAATTTATATGGGAAAAATATTTTTTTATTTAATTATTTTTATAGAGGTCATATTGGTTTATAATGTGTAATTTCAGATGTACTTTATATTATATATCAGTTTGGATGTAGACTGCATCGTGCTTACCCCCAATAGTCTAGTTATCTGTCACCATGTATATGTGCCCCTGAGCTGCCGCCACTTAGTGGGGAGCGTTGGCGTGGGCGGCGCTGTTGGGTTAGATGGGTGCTCCCGCAGGCCCGTCTACCACTCTGAAAGCTTGGTGTGTGGGCCTGGCTGCCTCCACCTCCACTGAGAGTTGTGCTGGCTGCTGTGTGAGGAAGCGTGACCTGGATTGCTGCCACTGGGGAGAGGGAGGGGCCCACTTACCTGGTTCCACTGCTTCTCAGGAATCCGGTCAACCCACCTTCAAGTGTATAACTGTGTGGATCTCTCAGGCGTCCTGTTGTGTTGTATATGGAATCCTCTGTTGGTTAATGGAAGTCCGTTTAGTTGTAACTTAGAGGAGAGAGACAAACAGAACTCACTCCGCCATGATGCTGATGTCCAGGAAAAATGTTTAAGTGTTCCTAGACCCCAAAAATAACCTATCAAATCATACCAAATAAAACATAAAACCTAAAATAACACTAATGTATAATAAAAGCAGGAATGATATGATAAATACAAAGCCTATGTAAAGTAGAAATAATGTATGTACAGCATAGTTTAACTTACCAGCATTGGAAAGACAGTATACTAGGCTGAGAGGTGGTGGTGGTGATGATGGTGTGTTAGGCTGAGTTGTCGGAGGTTGAGGTGGTGGGAGGTACAGGGGACTGGGTGTAGGAGAGAGAGGAAGAGGGTCATCTGTTAAGATTTCATTGTCTGAATCCTTCAGGGCAGACAGGTCACTAGCGTCTACACACACCTTCTATGTCTGACTGCCTCAGTATCGAAGGTTGAGGTTTGTCGTCTGCTGTGGCTGTTGTGGAAGGCTTCAAATATGACAGTATGCTTGACTGTCTCTATAAGGGCTCACTGCAAAACAAACACTGAACGCTATTTTTGCTTTTCGAGTTTCGTAAAAGCAAAAATCCTTTTCGGATTTCTCACAGTTGGCGAAAATGGGTACTAATGTAAGTCTTTTCGTACAAGTAAAGTGGTGTAAAGCAAACTTGCGGATAGTGAGGGAAACTTGTATTATGCCAAGTGAAAGAAGCCGGGTACAAAAGATCATGCATAATGATTCTATTCATATGAAATATCTGGAATTGGAGTGATAGCTAAATCATAGATAGATATAGGGTTTCTTTTGAAGAGGTGATGAAAATGTTAAAAAAATTGTGGTGATGGTTGCACATAGCTGTGAATATACTAAACACCATTGAATTGTTTTGTTTTGTTTTTAACACTTTAACAAAACTGTTTAAAAAAGTAACCATTTCTGGTGTAGGAAGGTAGGTCTGGGCATGTACATGTTTAAAAGGCTGTACTATTAGAATAACAGAGCCCTTTACAGTAAGGTAAGCTCATCTGTTTCCTCTGTCTCTCTCTCTTATTTTTGTAGGAATCATGACTACCCCAGGAAAAGAGAACTTTCGCCTGAAAAGTTACAAAAATAAGTCCTTAAATCCTGATGAGATGCGCAGGAGGAGAGAGGAAGAAGGACTGCAGTTACGCAAGCAGAAAAGAGAAGAGCAGGTAAGTCCTTTACCCTTACTAATTTCTTATAAAGAACTTAATGTTCTATTTTAAGCCTGAAATCACCTTCTTTTATTTTAATTTTAACGATGTTTAATATATATGTGTGTGTGTATATGTGTATGTATATTCTCCCTCCCACTATAAAATCATATTTTGAGAGGTGGGGGAGAGAAGGTAATGAAAAGTGGAATACAAGAATGAAGAAATCTCAGGGCCGGCCTGGTGGCACGAGCTGTTAAGTGCATGCTCTCTGCTGCAGCAGCCCGGGGTTCGCCGGTTCGGATCCTGGGCGCACACCAATGCACCGCTTGTCAAGCCATGCTGTGGCGGCGTCCCATATAAAGTGGAGGGAGATGGGCATGGATGTTAGCCCAGGGCCAGTCTTCCTCAGCAAAAAAAAAAAAAAAAAAAGGATTGGCAGATGGTTAGCTCAGGGCCAATCTTCCTCATCAAAAAAAAAAATAGAATGAAGAAATCTCTCAGGTTCTCATGTTCCAGATATAACCACTGTTTAATATTTTGGCCTGTTTGTTTTTAGTATATTTTATTTTTCTAAAGTTATGACATCCTTGCGATTTTATGTGCATGTTTGTTAATGAATTCTCAAGTGACCAACAAAACATTGTTTTTCATTGCAGCTTTAATTTGAAAATTTGTAAACATGTACAAAAATAAAGAATAGATAATGAACCTCAGGAACTCATCTCTGGGGTTCAGTAATTGTCAGTAATTTGCCATACTTCCTATCTGTTTATCTAGCTTTACATTTCTTTATTATGTAGTATTTTAAAGCAAAATCTCAAGGAATATGTCTTTTCACCCCTAAATTAATTCTGTGTTATTCATAAGGACATTAATGATATTGATTTTTAATCATTTTTAACCTGAGAACATCTACAGGGGAATCTGGGACTCACACTCACTTTACCTTCCTCTAAAAATGCTTAGGACAAATGGTCCCTCACTTTTGACAAAGAAATTTAAAGACATAACACTTAGGTGACTTTTTTTTGCAAAGGAGAGACTTTTGAGCTTAGAAGGACTGTTTGACTCTCACACTACAAAAGCTCCATAAAAGGCAAATGAATGTGTCAGAACCCCTCATACCTGAGAAATAAGGTAATCTGTCATAAATATTTCACAGTTGTAGTGAGCTCTTCTCAACAGACACTTTTCTTTTGAGTAACACTGCACCAAATAATCCAGTTAGTTGAAGTCCAAGAGTACAGTACAACCCCAGTGTTTTATTTGTTAAGGCTGTTGATGTTTGAATCAAACACTTATTATTATGATTTTTTGGGCAAATAGAATTTGTATTATATTAAGTGCAGAAAATTAAATTGTGAGTTTTTATTTATTTATTTATTTTTGTGAGGAAGATCAGCCCTGAGCTAACATCTGATACCAATCCTCCTCTTTTTGCCAAGAAAGATTGGCCCTAGGCTAACATCCGTGCCCATCTTCCTCCACTTTATATGGGACGTTGCCACAGCATGGCTTGACAAGTGGTGCGTCACTATGCACCCGGGCTCTGAACCTGTGAACCCTTGGGCCGCCAAAGAGGAGCGCAAACTCTTAACCCCAAATTATGAGTTTTGACATTCTGCTTTATCATCTTTGAAAGTAACCACTTATTCATAAAAGGATGAGTCTCTCTTGGTGTCTGTTGCCTCTTTACTTTTTTTATTTTTTTAATTTTATTTACTTATTTTTCCCCTCAAAGCCCCAGTAGATAGTTATATGTCGTAGTTGCACATCCTTCTAGTTGCTGTACGTGGGACATGGCCTCAGCATGGCCGGACAAGCGGTGTGTCGGTGCGTGCCCGGGATCTGAACCCGGGCCGCCAGTAGCGGAGTGCGAGCACTTTACCGCTAAGCCACGGGGCCGGCCCTGTTGCCTCTCTATTCATCCTTGTGTCTTATTTGAAGTGGAACCTTTTCTTTGGATAAGCTTTTAATATATTAGCTTCCATTTTTGGGGTAAATTTCAGAAATCACAACAGCATTAATCCATATTTATATTCACATATGTAAATGTACATATGTGTATGTACCCACAAGAGCACAAGTATAGGTCTAAATGTAACAACCACACACCATATTTGGCATAAAGCCTTTTGAAGATGTAGTAATAGCACTTGGCCATAAATAGTGTTTGTTTTATTCTGCTTCTTCTTGGCAATGGGTGATTTCATGTAATTAGACTTCATTGTAAAATTTATATAAGTAAAATAAATTTTTTATATTCACTTACTTGCCTGAAGGCAAATGCTCTATATCCTTAATATATCAAGTGGAGAGTATGGCCCCACATATTTGATACATTTGTAGTTGAAATTCTATCTTCTTCTTTATATGAGATCTGAAATTGTGCTCGGGCTTTAATAAGTTTCAATGATAAATTTCTGGAATATTGCTCTATTTAAAATCTAAATTTTGTCATTTCATATGTGCCATTTTTTGTAGGGAAAACTAGTAGAACTAATTAGGCTTCTTAATATCACAACAGTACTTGTTTCATGCCTACATGGTAAAATAGTAAACATCAGTAAAATACAGATTCATTTAGGTCCTGTTTATCTTTCCACAGTTGCTTTGTCATCTATCTGGAAATGTCAGCGGCTTAGGCCAGCTGAACAGCTAGATTTGAGGGTAGTACAGGAGTTGATGCTGCCAAGTACACAAAAGATAACTGCATCTTTTAGGGGTACCCTTTTAGCAGACTAGCACTTAATATCTGTTATCTAGGCAGCACTGTATAAATGACCTCTGTCCATTTGGCACCAACAGACCAAAGTAAAATTTATTTTTGGCAAAAGAATTTTACTAATGTCATTCTGATTGAGCCAGTAGTAATTTTTCATGTACAAGAAGATGAACATTTTAGATTTACTCTTAAAATATTTTAAATTAAGCAGATGCTTGCTAACTCAGTGTAAATAGTAACATGGTGCCGCCAGAAAGTTTGTAAAAACCATAATGAAGCAGAATGGAGGCTTGCTTGATGTTTTTAGTTACAAGAAATATCTTGTGAAATGAGCAAGTTGATGAACTTGTGGTCAGCCAACTTTTCCCATTGATTAGCTTGTTCAGCAAGTTCAGGCAACATGTAGTCTATAAATAAGGTATACAAATCATGATTGTTTTGGCAGTTTTTTTCTTTTTTAAAACCTGTTTTTTTCTCTGAGTAATATATGCACATAGTTGAAAAAGTTAAATACAGTGGTGTACCGCATAACAACGTTCTGGTCAATGATGGACTGCATATATGATGGTGGTCCCATAAGATTAGTACCATAAACCCTAGGTTTGTAGTAGGCTATACCATCTAGGTTTGTGTCAGTACTGTAGGGGAGGAAGAAATTTTCCTCTACCCTTGTAGGTTCTTCTGGCTGGTCTAAGAATTAAATTGACAGGAGATAGATTAACAGGAGAAAAACCAACAAAAGTTTGATAACATGTATACATGGGAGAAACCCAGGAAAACCGAGCAACTCGCCAGAAAGGCTGAAGCCATCATGTTAAATACCATCCTCAGCTAGATATCCACCTCAGGGTGGGGAGAGTCAGGGACTTCAATGGGAAGGAAGGTAATACACAGGTAGGCGAAGAGGAGCAAACGTTGGGAAAACAGGTGTTGGGCCACGCAGAACAGAAGAACACAGAGGGGAGCCCAACAAACAAGCTTTTCTCCGTTCTTCCCTGTCACCTGGTTCATGTTATGCTAAGATGATAGCTTGCTTCCTGAGACAGGTTTTTTAATCTGAATTCTTTTAGGTAGTTAACAGGGAGGTAGCAAGAAAAATGTTCTGAGTCTTTTGTTTCTTAAAAATAATCAGCCTGAAATAATCCTCCAGTTAAAGAGACACATTTTGGGGTGAAAAATTTTGTTCCCCTTCAGTATACTACGTGATGTTTGCACAATGAAATCGCCTAATGACGCCTTTCTCAGAACATTTTCTGTCATTAAGTAATGCATGGCTATAGTGCTAAAATACTTGAAACCAAACCAGTAGTATTCCTGGTCTCATTCCCACGTAAACCACTTTCAACCCTCTTAACTGTTCAATATCAGTTATACTGCTACATTTCTAAGTAATGTGTGTATGTTACTATATATCTGTATCGATTTAAAATATTGTCTATTGATATTCTGTTGGGGTAGGTGAAGGCTTAAGCTCTTATACCACTCTTTTCCTTACATTCATCCTCCTAGTATATTTATATTACAATATGTAAATATTATTCGCTGCTGAGCTGAATAGTATACTGTGGTTACACTTCCTTTCTTATACTTTGTTTTTCTGGAGCTAATTGTCTCATTTTTTTACCAGTTTGACTTTCTTCGAATTTCTGGCTGTCTTCTCATTCTCTGCTATAGCTCTTCTAAATTATTTTTGTCTGATTTTCTACTTGGTTAAACTTCTCAGATAATTTATCAGTTCCATTTTTTTCCTCTGGAGACCTCCACCCTACATTTTTTGTCCTCTTGGTCCAGTCAGTATTATTTATCTCATGGGCTTGCTGTGTAGCTGTAGTTTTAAGACTTCCCTTTGTTGGGAATTTCTCATCTCTTTTCTTATCCTGATCCTTGTGATGTAAATAGTATTGTGTTTTTAATTTCAAATTCCACTTGCTCATCAGCAATTGTATTTTTCATGACCTGTAGTAATTAAAGATCACTAACAGCATCCTGCCATATCATATTAAAGACACTGCCTGTGGAGATAAATTTTGCAATAGCAGTAGATACAATTTTAGCGATTAGGTTTGATTTTGGAGTCATGTAATGTTTTAAGTAATTGTAAAACAAAATTAAATCAAAATGAGGGAAGAAATTTTAAAAATAAACAAAAGGAATTAAATGGCCCAGTGTGTCGTGCTTGTGGCTAAACCACACAAAGAGGAATTATTTTAATACTGTTTAAAATATGGCAATATGATTAATTATCTCTTTTGGGATATATCTTGAGGGCAAAAAGAAGTATAAACAAATCTTCAACTACTTTTAGTAATCATATAGGATTGTTAGATATTCTGAAACTATATGTATTTGTATATGGATACAGAAAATAAGTATTTATGTTAATATTAGGAACTTGGATTTTTTAGCTTAAGAAAATATGGAAATATAAAATCAAGGAATTATATAAATTTGAATTGGTAATATCAATAGGGATTCATGATGTATTTTCTTTAAACACACAACCACACACACAGACACATGTGTGCATACCCAGCTCTGTCCTAACAAGGCCTAGAAATAGTGAAATACTTTATAGCAGTGAGCACCCCTGGCACTCTGAGATTGTGGTCATTAGAATTTTTCTCTCAAAGGAACAAGGCTCCTTGGAAAAATAGCTGATTCTCAGTTAAAGATAGGGAATATTCAAGACGAACACAATGATGTTTTTTCATAACATAAAGCAAGCAAGTTGTCTAAGATCACTGAAATTGTATTGAAAAGACTCAGGAGATAGTTTGAATAGTCTCCTGTTAGCCAAAAGTGGGATATTTTGAGTATCAGAAAGGGTACTTTGAGGACTTATACTTCCAGGCAAAGTGGAGTAGCAGGGCCCAGATATACCCTCCTTCCTGAAACAACCAGGAATAAACAGACAAAATACATGAAACAACAGTTGAAGACACTAGACATTAAGCAATGAAGGACAGTGATCTCTAGAGATGGGAAACAAGTGAGGTGAGCCCCATGATTGCCTCAGCTTACTGCCTGAGAGCATTTCCAAGTTGCAACACAGGGAGGGGGAACTAAGGTAGAGCCCATAGCTTCCCTGATTTGAGAACTTAGAGTCCAGGGAGATCAAAGCAAATAGTGTTCATAGAATGGGATACCAGAAAGGAGAGACCTGTGTATATAATATAGAGAGAAGCCTGAAGATCTTCCAAGGGTTTCCTTGGATATTCAGCAGAGTACTGATCAGCACATGTGTTTGAGGAAGCTACTCAAGGCTAAAGATTCTCTAAATATCATCCAAGAGGATTAGAGGGAATAGTGCCTGGCACTTACACAGAGCTGAGAATAGTGCTAGCTAGACTGGAAAGACTCATAATTCATAGGGCTTTAGGTAGAGCATTCATTCAGGAGAGTCTTGCCTCAGTAGTGGAGATTAATTAGCCATAGACTTAGTAGTCCTCCAGACCTACCTAACAAATCATAAAAGCAACATCCAAGAGGATCAGACTGTTTCCATGTAGTTTAGCTGCATACCAGAGCAATACCCAAGAAAATTTATAGGAATACAAAAATATCCAGTACCCAGCAGAGTCAAATTGACAGTGTCTGGCATCCAAAGATTACCAGATATACAAAGAAGCGGGAGAACACAATCATTAATGAGAACAATCAATCAAAACTGACCCAGAACTGATACAGATATTAGAATTAGCAGAGCATGACATTAAAACAGTGTTGTAACTATATTCCATATGTTCAAAAAGTTAAGTAGAGACATGGAACATATAAAAAAGACTCAAATTGAACTTCTAGAGATGAAAACTACCATGTCTGAGAAGAAAAATACATGGATCAATGTCAAATTAGAAACCACAGAAGAGAAGGTTAGTGAACTTCAAGGGATAGAAATAGAAACTATCCAAAATGAAAAAGAGGGGTAAAAGAATACACACACACACACACACACACACACACAGAAGAGAAGACATCAGTGAGCTGTGGGACAACTTATAAGAAACCTAATCCATGGACAGTTGGAGTCCCTGAAGGAGAGGAGAGAGGATGGAAGAGAAAAAAATATTTATAAAGAAATAATGGCTAAAAACTTTTCATGAGTATTGAAAACTATAAGCCCACTGATCCAAGACACTCAATGGATCCCAGTCACAAAAAAACACGAAGAAAACTACACCATGGCACATTATAACCAAACTACTCAAACCACTTGTAAAGAGCAAGTCTTAAAAACACACGGAGGAAACAGACACATTACCTGCAGAGGAAGGAAGATAAAAGTGACGTCATATTTCTCATTGCAAAGTATAATACAAACCAGAAGACAGTGGAAAAACATCTTTAAAGTACTCAAAGGAACTGTCAACTTTGAATTCTGTACCTGGCAAAAATATTTTTCAGAAACAATGGTGAAAGAAAGATGTATTCAGGCATACAAAAACTGAGAGTTCATCACCACCAGATGTACATTAAAGCAATGTTAAAGGGTGTCCTTTAGAAGAAAAATAATGCCCTGGATTGCTTTGAAGCAAATCTGAGACATCAAACTATTTCATTTATAAATTCTTCACTGTGTAGCTCTAAAAGATAAAAAGACTTGTTTTTTTTTTGTAGTGAGGAAGATTAGCCCTGAGCCAACATCCATTGCCAATCCTCCTCTTCTTTGCTGAGGAAGATTGACCCTGAACTAACATCTGTGCCCATCCTCCTCCATTCTATATGTGGGACGCCTGATGTGCAGTGCGCAGGTCCACGCCCGGGATCCGACCCTGCGAACCCCGGGCTGCTGAAGCAGAGTGCGTGAACTTAACCACTATGCCACAGGGCCGGCCCCAAAAGCCTTTTAAGCTTAAACCAGAGTAGTGTTGTCATACTTGAAAAAGTTAACAGTTCCTTAATATCAAGCATCTAGTCAACATCCAAGCATCTAGTCAACATCCATCAGCTTTTTCTTTTCTTTTCTTTCTTTTTTTTTTTTTTTTTTTGCTGAGGAAGACTGGCCCTGAGCTAACATCTGTGCCAGTCTTCCTCTATTTTGTATGTGGGTTGCTGCCACAGCATGGCTGATGAGCAGCGTAGGTCTGCACCCTATCTGAACCTGCAAACCTGGGCCACTGAAGTGGAGTGTGCCGAACTTGAACCACTACGCCATGGGGCTGGCCTCAACATCCATCGGTTTTTCACCTGAAGCTTTTGCAGCCTTTGATGGTCATTGCCTGGATCCATTACTTTACTAGGAGTTGCAACGATTGTTCTATCTTTCCTTCTGCTTTTGTTAGTTGGCAGGTCACTCTAAAGAAGAGCTTTTCTTCAACAAGTTTTTGGTTTTCCTGAATTACTAATCAAATAGGAAAGAAAAATACTTCCCTCCCTTTATTTATTTTCAAAATATGAGTTGGTTCCGTAGCATCCTCCAAAGGGACCAGTAAAGTGTATGTTTTAATATTGTTAGGAACTCATAGTGTTTGACATATGTATATATCTGTGAAACCATCACCATAACTAAGATAGTGAACATATTTATCTTTCCCAAAACTTTCCTGGTATACCTTCAATAGTACCTTTTCCCCACTCCTCTCCTCCTGTCTCCAGGCAATTCTGATCTGTTTTCTGTCACCACTAATTAGTTTGCATGAATGGAATTCATACATTGTGTATTCTTTTTTGTCTGGCTTCTTCCAATCAGCTTAATCATTTTGAGATTCATTTATGTTGTATGTATCAGTAGTTCATTCTGTTTTATCTTTGAGTAGTATTCTGTTGTAAGGATAAACCCACAATTGGTTTATCCATTTGTCTGTTGATGGTAATGTGGATTGTTGCCAGTTTTTGGTGATTGCGAATAAAGCTGCCGTGAATTTTCATGGACAGCTCTTTGTATGGACACGTATTTACTTTTCTCTGGGATATATTTCTAGGAGCAGAGTGGCTGGGTTGTATAGTAGGTATATACTGAAGAAGCTGTCAACTGTTTGCCAGAATGGCTTGTACTATTTTACCCTCCCATCAGCACTATATGAGAGTGTTAGTTGCTCCACATTGTTGTCAACATTTGGTATGGTCAGTCTTTTTCATCTTACCTATTCTAAGGTGTAGTAGGATGCTATTGTGGTTTTAATTTGTATTTCCCTAATGACTAAAGTTGAGAGCTTTTCACATGCTTATTTGCCATCTGTATATCTCCTTTAGTGAAGTCTGTTTGAATATATTCCTTGTTTTTTGATTGTCTGCTGAATACAAGTCCATTGTTGGATATATGTTATGCAAATATTTTCTTGCAGTCAGTGGCTTGCCTTTTCATTTTCAGAAGTGATTTTTTTTTTTTTTTTTTTTTTGAGGACGATTAGCCCTGAGCTAACATCTGTTGCCAATCCTCCTCTTTTTTTGCTCGGGAGGATTGGCCCTGGGCTAACATCTGTGCCCATTTTCCTCCACTTTATATGGGATGCCACCACAGCATGGCTTGATAAACAGTGCGCAGGTCTGTGCCTGGGATCTGAACCTGTGAACCCCAGGCTGCCAAAGTGGAGTGCATGAACTTAACCACTACGCCACCAGGCTGGCCCCCACAAGTGATTTTTGAAGAGCAAAAGTTTTTGATTTTGGAGTTCCATGTATCAGTTTTTTTCTTTTATGGCTTGTCCTTTGATGTGTCAAATCTAAGATCTTTGCCAAATCCAAGGTCACTTAAGATTTTCTCCTGTGTTTTCTTTAGGAAGTTTTATTGTTCTGACTTAAATTTAGATCCATGATCATTTACATTTAATTTTTGTATATAATGTGAGGTAAGGGGGGGAAGGGGCATTTTTTGCATATGGCTATCCAGTTATTCAGATGCCATTTATTAAATAGATTGATTTCCCTCATTGAATTGCTTTGGAACCTTTTGCAATCAATTCACCATATCTGTGTGGGTCTGCTTCTGAACTTCTACTCTATTCCATTGGTCTATTTGTCTATCTTATATACCACACTGTCTGTGATTACCGTAGCTTTGTAATGAGTCTCGAAATTAGGTAGTGTTAGCCCTCTAACCTTGTTCTTCTTTTTCAAAATTGTTTTGGCTCTTATAGGTCCTTTGCATTTTTATATGAACTTTAGAGTCAGCTTGTCAATTTGTCCATGAAAGCCTGCTGGGAATTTGATTGTGATTGTATTAGATCTGTAGATCAGCTTGGGGAGAATTGATATCTTAACAATGAGTCTTGCAACTCATAAGCATGGTGTATCTCTCCGTTTATTTAGGTCTTTAATTTCTCTCAGTGATTTGTAGTTTTTGGTGTATAGGTCTTGAACATTTTTTTTGTCAGATTTTCCCGTATTTCATAGGTTTTGGTGCTATTGTAAATGGTATCTTTTAAATTTCAATTTTCAGTTGTTCAGTGTTAGTATTTAGAAATAGTTTATTTTTGTGTAAAGTTTTATTTTGTGTCTCATCCTAAAGCTTGCAAAACTCCCTTATAAGTTCTAGTAGCTTGTTTGTAGATTCCATTGGGTTTTCTACATGGATAATCATGCTGACTATAGATAAAGAAATTTTTCCTTTTTCCTTTCCAATGTGGATGCCTTTTATTTCTTTTACTTGCCTGATTGCACTGACTAGCACCTTACCTTGCAGTATTGAATAGAAATGGTGAAAGCGGACATACCTGTCTTATTCCTAATTTTTAGGGGAAAAGTAATCTTCCATTAAGTATGACATTAACTCTAGATTTTTCATGTATTTCCTTTATGAGTTCAAGGAAGTTCCTTTCTGTTCCTAGTTAAATAGGTGCATAACTGTTAGGAACTCATGTTTTCCTGATTAATTGAGCCTATTATCATTATTTCTGATAATATTTCTCTGAAATCAACTTTGTCTGACATTGATATCACTATTCTAGCTTTCTGTTAACTTGCATTGTTAATTAGCATTAGCAGTCTTTTTCCACCTTTTTACTTTTAACATATTTATGTTTTTGTATTTAAAGTGTGTTTCACGTAGGCAACATATAGTTGATTGGGGGGTGTGTGTGTGTACATATATGTTTAGTGATTCCTTTAGGGTTTATATCTTTAACTTATAGTCTGACTTCAACTGATATTATACTACGTCATGATTCATGGTTTTTACTTCTGCATATGTGTTATTAAACCTCCAATCTTTTACTACGTTTGTTTTAAATTGTCAGTTATCTTTTTTAACAGCTTTATTGAGATATATTTCACATACCATACAATTCACGTATCTAAAGTTTACAGTTAGTGGATTTTAGTATATTCTCAGAGTTGTACAGCTATCACCTCAATCAATTTGTGATCATTTTCATCACTGCCCGTTAGCTGTCACTCTCTGTTTCCGGTCTCTCCCCACCCCCCCACTCTGCCTAATCTGCTTTCTGTGTCTATAGATTTGCCTATTCCTGGACATTTCATGTAGTAAGAATCATACAATATATGGTCTTTTGTGATTGGCTTCTTTCACACAGCAGAATGTTGTCATGGTTCATCTATGTTGTAACGTATCAGTATAGGCGTAGTTTGGAGATATTGCAGATTTGGTTCTAGACCACCGCAATAAAGTGAATATTGTAATAAAGTGAGTCACACGAATATTTTGTTTTCCCAGCGCATATAAAAGTTATGTTTACACTATATTTTAGTCTGTCAAGTGTGCAATACTATTATGTCTAAAAAGACACTGTACATACCTTAATTAGAAGTACTTTAATGCTAAAAAATGCTAACCATCATCTGAGCCTTCAGTAAGACATAGTCTTTTTGCTGGTGGAGCAGTATCTGTAAAAAAAATACAGTATCTGTGAAGCACAATAAAGCGAGGTATGCCTGCACTTCATTCCTTTTTATTGCCAAATAGTATTCCATTGTGTGAGTATACCACTTTTTGTTTATTCATTCAGTTGATAGACATTTGGATTGTTTTCACTTTTTGACTACTGTGAATAATGCTGCTATGAACATTCATGTACAAGTTTTGTGTGGACACATGTTTTCATTTCTCTTAAGTATATATCCCCCAAAAATATATTAGGAGTGTAGTTGCTGGATTATATGGTAACTCTAATGTTTTGAGGAACTGCCAAGCTATTTTCTAAGAAGGCTGCACCATTTTACATTCCCACCAGTGATGTATGAGGGTTCCAGTTTCTCCACATCCATGCCAACACTTGTTATTATCTGTCTTTTTGATTATAGCCATCCTAGTGGGTAAGTGGTCAACTATCTTTTAAAGACATTCTTTTTTTAATGAGAAAGTTGTAAAAAGATTTCACCACATTTTTACCATTTCTGTGCTCATCGTTCTTTTTTGTAGATCTGTATTTCACCTGGTATCGTTTTCCTTATGTCTGAAGAACATCCTTTCACATTTTCTTACAGAGCTGGTCTGTTGGTAATGAATTCTTTCAGCTTTTTTATGTTGTTTTTAAGTCTTTTTCTTTTGATACTTTAAATATGTTTGATCCATACTCTTCTGGCTTCCATTGTTTTCAGCAGCCAGTCTGCTGTCATTCTTGTTTTGTTTTCCTGCATAGAAGATGTGTTTTTTCCTCAGGCTGCTTTAAGATTATCTTTTTATTGCTTATTTTAAGCAGTTTGATTATGATGTGCTTTCATATTTTCTTCATTTTTCTGTTTGAGGTTCTTTGAAATTTTGGATTTGTGGGTTTATATTTTTCACGAATTTGGAAAATTTTCAGTCATTCATTTTCCAAATATATTCCCCCACCCCAACTTTAGGGCTCCAGTGTGTGTATATCAGGCCACGTGATGTCCCACAGCTGACTTATGTTTTGTGTGTATTTCCTCAGCCTTTTTTCTTTCTCATATTTTGGAGTGTTTCTATTGCTGTGTCCTTAAATTTACTAGTCTACAATATCTAATCTGCTGTTAATCCCATCCAGTATACTTTCATCTGAAAAATTGTACTTTTCATCTCTAGGTGGTTGATTTGCTTTTTTTTCATGTCTTCCTAACTATCCTTCATGAATATGTGGAATATATTTATAACAACTATTTTAGTGTCCTTGTCCAGTTTGCCGTCGTTGTCATTTTTAGGTGATTTTGATTAATATAATTGATTATTTTTCTTCCTCAAGTAGGATCATCTTTTCCTACTTCTTTTGTATGCTTGGTAGTTATTGATTGAATGCCAGGCATTGAGAATTTTACCTCGTTCGGTATTAGAGTTCGGTTTTTTGTATTCTTTTATTAAGTATAATTTTGTATTCTTTTAATATGTATAATTCTGACTTTGTCATTGGATGTAGTGAAGTTATGTGGAACCAGTTTGCTTTTATGTTTCATTGGGCTGGACCAGAACAGCCTCTAATCTAGGGCTAATTTAGCCTCACTATTGAATCAATACCCTTCTGAGTATTCTACTCAGTGTCCCATGTATTAGGAGGTCTTTTCTGTTCCCACTGGTTGAAACGTGAACTATTCCTCGACCTGTGTGACCTCCAAAATTGTTCTGCATACTCCTTGAAGGCGGTTCCTTTCCCAGCTTTGGATCTTTTCCTCACACAGCAGCGCTGATCAGTACTAAGCTAAAGACTCAAGGGGAACCTTCTGCAGATTTGTGGTGGTTTTTCTGTGTTGATCTCTCCTCTTCAGTACTCTGCCTTTTGCATTCTAGGTGTCTTGGCCTCCTTGGTTCTGAATTCTGTCTCCTCAACTGAGGGAGCCTGTAGGCCTAGGCCCTGTTTGGGTTCACCTTCCCTATGCTGCAGCCTGGAAACTCTGTCTGGGCAATAATCTGAAGCAATCATAGGGCTGATCTTGTTTCTTTTCTTTTTTTTTTTGGTGAGGAAGATTTGCCCTGAGCTAACATCTGTTGCCAGTCTTCCTCTTTTTTTTTTGTGCTTGAGGAAGATTAGCCCTGAGTTAACATCTGTGCCAGTCTTCCTCTGTTTTGTATGTGGGTTGCCGCCTCAGCATGGCTGACAAGTGGTGTTGGTCACGGGGATCCAAACCTGTGAACCCAGGCCGCTGAAGCAGAGTGCCCCAAACTTTAACCACTATGCCATGGGCCGGCCCCTCTTTTTTTTCTGAAGGATCACAGCCTGTGCTGCTGCTTGTCCAATGGCTGAAACCCATGGTTTTATGAATTTTGTCTGCTTTTTTAGTTGCATGGGATGAGAGGATAAGTTCTTGTTACTCCATCATCGCTTCGTGAATAAGTGTACTGTCTAGAACTCTTAAGGATATAATGGAAGCCCCCTTAGGCAGCTGCTTTTGGAGAGAACTATCCTCCTTTGCCTACACAAATTAATGAATGCTTTAAAGGTAGTGTTCAAGCAGTATTTAATTGTCGTCACTGGTTGCTGGACTCGTTGGGAAGGTCAGGGAACCTGAATCCACTATCCTTGAGGGATAGGAGGGAAGAATTAAGTCATCCTGACGTCATTTTTATCCTCATTCCCCCTGATGTATTGGTGAGACTATTGTATCACCTACTTTGCATAGAAGGAAGAGAGAAATGGCCAAGGATGCCCCGGCTCCTTTTTCTAACCTTATCTTTTTATATATCATGCAGTGTCAGGCCTGTCTTAGTAAGTTTTACCTTATCCAGTCTTGGTAATAGCATGTTGTGATAGTTAACTGCGTTAGATTATATGACTGTGGAGAATAGGTCCTCATCAGGAAGGATTTGAAGGCAGCATAAAATTGAAAAACTTCAGAATTTTTAAAATGATTTTTAGAAAGCTCCATCTTTATTACCTTTAAGTGGGGCACCTAATGTTTCAATGTTGAATTCCTTGTTTTAGAATTACTTTAGTAACAGTCTTTTATTTTTCAGCTATTCAAACGAAGAAATGTTGCTACAGCAGAAGAAGAAACAGAAGAAGAAGTTATGTCAGATGGAGGTTTCCATGAGACTCAGATTAATAACATGGAGATGGCACCAGTGAGTAAGATAATGGAAGAAGCTCTTTTTAATGTTTTTCTAATGAAGATATGAGGTTTAGATCTCTTTTTTTGGGTTTAAAAAAGAGGTTAGATGGCTACGAAAAGTGCTTGGCATTTCATTTTTGAATTAAGAAGCCAGATACTAAATCTCATGGTTCATTACATGTTTATTATATTTTGAATAACATGCAGTTAAACAGAATTAACTAAATTAAGAAGATTAATTCAGCTGTTAAAACTTACAAAGATAATTATAAAATAAATTTATTCCTTAAAAATTGAATAACAAGGGATACTTTCAAGGAAGTCCCAATTTGTTATTCATTTCAGTTACAAAATTGGGTATGTTTATATGATTTAAAATTTTTCTGTTATAACCTATTTTGTAACTTTCGTGAGGTTACCTAAACAGATAAAAATTACTGATTTAGTATTCTTTATATGGATCCCACCTGTCTAGATTTGCAGTTTATTGTAATCAATTATAATGTTTTAATAGATCATAAATATACATGGTTTTGAAAAAAAAGAAGTATATCTTTCTCCTACCTTAGTCACCCCAGTGGCAACCACTGTTACTAGATTCTTATTTACTCTTCTTGATAAAAATCCGCACGCCCCCCCCCCACCTTTTTTTGCAAATAGTGGCACATTATGCATAGTATTTTATAGATTTTTCTTTTTTCACTTCATAGATCTCCAGTTTTTATGGACTAGTTTTCTTTTGTAATTGGGAGACCTGTTTAACTCCCTTTGAAATCAATATAGACACTGTAGCCAACATTATCATTTTGTGGTAGATTCTTCTAGGCCCTTCAGAAAGTCAGGCTGTCCATTTGTTTTTTAAGTGGATGTTAAATGAATATGAAGCATTTTGTGGACTGTATTAGTCACAGTTCTACAGAGGAAACAGAACCAGTAGGAGAGAGATATTGATTAATTGATTGATTTTAAGGAACTGGCTCATGTAATTGTTGGAGCTGCTAAAATCCGTAGGGCAGGCCAGGAGGCTGGAAATTCAGGTAAGAATTGATGTTGTAATTTTGAGGCTGAATTCGTTCTTCAGGAAATCTCAGTCTTTGCTCAACTGATTAAATGAGGCCCACCCACATTTTGGAGGGTAATCTGCTTTACTCAAGAGTACTGATTTAAATGTTAATCAGATCTAAAAAAATATTTTCACAGCAATATCTAGACTGACGTTTATCCAAACAACTGAGTACCATAACCTAAGCAAATTGACACATAAAATTAACCATCCTAGTTCACTCCTTGTCAACTTGGCGTCCATACACAGTCCTTAAACCATACTAAGTCTCAAAAACAATAACAAAGCCGTACCTCCATGTAACATGATATAATTGTCCTGCGCGCAACTGAAAATGCACTAACCTTTTCCCCAGAAGAGGATCCAAAGTCCTTGGGTGATGTTGACTCCTCTCCTTGATATCTTGTAACTTAAATACTATGATGTAAAATTAACAATACTTAAATACTATGACTGTAAAGTCACTACATCTTATGTTATATGAAGGGGATAAGAGAGAGAAGAAAACGAAGGTGTGTATACACACACACATATGCAAACACATTCATAACAAAATCATACAGGTATCTTTGTTTATTCAGGAATCAGTCTGGTAAGTTTCAAAGAGGTTACTTTTCTGACTCTCAAGAGCAGAATGCTTCATTCTCCCCATGGGGATTCTTTTTTTTTTTTTTTTTTTTTTAATGGTTTTTTTTTTTTTTAAGATTTTATTTATTTATTTTTTCCCCCCAAAGCCCCAGTAGATAGCTGTGTGTCATAGCTGCACATCCTTCTAGTTGCTGTATGTGGGACACAGCCTCAGCATGGCCAGAGAAGCAGCGCGTCGGTGCGAGCCCGGGATCCAAACCCGGGTCGCCAGCAGTGGAGCGCGCTCACTTAACCACTAAGCCACGGGGCAGGCCTCCCATGGGGATTCTTAAGTGTTAGATATTGCTTACCAGCCATCTAGCGTTTACAACTCAATGCAGCTTTCTTCACAGTTCATCTTGTTGAGTGTAACCCATTGTGACAAATGATCCTGAGAAGAAAGTTAACTACTAATACTATACATGGGTTGTAGTGGGAAATGGAAAAGTTCTAATAAAGCAGAAAAATATTGGGAAACTGAAAAGTTTTTTTTTTTTTTTTTTTAAAGATTTTATTTATTTATTTTCCCCCCCAAAGCCCCAGTAGATAGTTGTATGTCATAGCTGCACATCCTTCTAGTTGCTGTATGTGGGACACGGCCTCAGCATGGCCAGAGAAGCGGCGTGTCAGTGCGCGCCCGGGATCCGAACCCAGGCTGCCAGCATTGGAGCGCGCGCGCTTAACCGTTAAGCCATGGGGCCGGCCCTGAAAAGTTTTAATAAAGCAAGAAAACAGAAATTTTAAATAAATTTAAGGGTTAGCTGTTGAATTTGGTGGTGGCTAGAATCTGTGATTTATACAAGACTACTCTGTACTCATTCAGTAGATATTTGTTGAGTATCAACTGTATGCCAGCGATCAGTGGTGGAGTGGTGAGATAGACAGAGTCTCTGGCTTTCAAGGAGCTTACAGTATACTGAGGGAATCTGGGCAGTAAACAAATAACCAAGAAAAATATCTGATAGTGAAAAGGACTGGGCATAAGATTAAAATAGAGTGATGTGATAGAGATGGAGTGGCTGCTTTAGGTTTGGAGGTCATGAAAATCCTTCTTTTAGAACTTGACGTTTAACCTGAATGACAAGAAACAGCCAGCCATGTGATGAGCAAGGAGAGGAAGAATAATAAACACCTTGTCTTAGTATTTACTATTAAGATTACTTTCTCACTGTTGTGAGCTTTTTAATGATAGACAAAGAATTTGGCTTCATCACATTGTTAACCATGTCATACATTCTACATGTGAAGATTGTCCTACCTTTCTGTAACTCGTCTAGATAAATATGATTAACTTAATAACTTGGCCACAATTTATACTTTGTTTTCCTTTGAATAAAAGTTAAAATTTTATTATATTTGCTTTTTGTTTGTGATCCCAGGGTGGTGTTATTACTTCGGACATGATCGAAATGATATTTTCCAATAGCCCAGAGCAACAGCTTTCAGCAACGCAGAAATTCAGAAAACTGCTTTCAAAAGGTGAGTCCTGAATATGTTAACTATATTTTTTCATTTATTTTCAAAATATTGCTTTCCCATAATCTGCTTTTTCACACCACAGATAACTTGCTTTGGAGTGTGTCTATCAACAGAATAAAAGGACACATACAGACATATATGTAATTATGAGCCATGGCTAACTTTTGAATTTCCTTATTTATTTGTGCGATCTTAACAGGACCAGAAGGCAGCATTATTTTCATTTCTGAGCTATCTTAGAAAAGACCTTAAAGTGATAAGAATAGTAGTTAATATTTCATGTTCATTCAAAGTGAGAAGCTCCACTCTTTTTTTTTTAAGAAAAACTTTTAAAATATCACTTGAGGGCCGGCCCCGTGGCTTAGTGGTTAAGTGCGCACACTCCGCTCCTGGTGGCCTGGGTTCGGATCCCGGGTGCGCACCGACGCACCGCTTCTCCGGCCATGCTGAGGCCGCGTCCCACATACAGCAACTAGAAGGATGTGCAGCTGTGACATACAACTATCTACTGGGGCTTTGGGGGAAAAAAAGGAGGAGGATTGGCAATAGATGTTAATGCAGAGCCGGTCTTCCTCAGCAAAAAGAGGAGGATTAGCATGGATGTTAGCTCAGGGCTGATCTTCCTCACGCGCACACACACAAAAAAAATCACTTGAAGGAGCAATGATTGTTGATTTTAATGTTAGCAGTTTTATCACTGAAATTTAAACATGGATTTCTTGGTGAGCAGTGTAACTACTTTTTTGTATAATAAGGGTAGAATGGAATATGCTGCTGCTTGTCATCTTGGGCAGGTAAAAAGAACTCTGGAACTCAGAACCGTATTAAAGTGTCAATAGTAAATACTTAAAACCCCGCAGTAGTAAGTTATGGTTGTTTGGAGTTATTAGTGATAAATTAATATATCCCTTCAGGTTAACTGGAATAAAAACCTACCACCATGACAAAAAAATAATTATGTTTTTTGCGTGACAACTTGCTAAATATTTGAAAGCCATTATCATGAACACTTTCCCCATCCCTCTAAAAATGTCATAGCTTTTCAACGTGCCAAGCCTAATGGGTTTCTCACATAATGTGGCTTTTTAAGGCCTTTTACCACTCTAGTGCTTTCCTGCATGTATTCTAATTTTGCCAGCCATTCCTCTTAAAAATGTGATAACTAGAATACAGTACTCCAGATGTGTTCTTATGATCGCCTTACTTGTCCTGAGACTATACATTCCAGTAATGTACTCTAAGTTATTTTGGTAGTCATGGCATAGTAATGATTCATTATATTTGCAGCAGTCTAGACTCCCTAGTACTTTTCCTCATGAACTGTTTTTAAGTTTGTCTGTGAATTTATATGGATTTTTTTAAGTTGCTTTTTTAAAAATTCAGTTGCTGAATTTTGCTTTATCCCTCTTGTTTTATTGTGAACTTTGGCTTATTGTTCTTTCCATATGTTGTTTCTGTAATCTAGCATACTTTGTCTTTATTGTAATCATCATATTTATTTGCTATGTTTTATCTGAATGGTTGATAAAAATGTTGAACCAGGGAAAGAACGTGTCATTAGAGCTCTCTCCAAATTAACATTGAATCATTAGTCACTTCTTTCAGTAAGGCCATTGACTTGGCTAAGGAATTCCTAGTACTACTGTAATCCAACTGCCATTTTTCTTGCATTGCTTCATGAGTGTCCTCAAAAACTTTGTCAGATCTCTTGCTGAAATTGCCATGCTAATTGTCTAGGACATTTCTTATCTATTCACCCAACAAGTTTCTATTGAATGACTTCATTTATAAGATACTCGATTGTCATAACTGATAACAAGATTAATTTGGCAAGTCATCGTTAGTGAATTCTTGCTGGCTTCTACTTATCACTACAACTATAAAATTAAATCTTATAAGTGCGCTCAGAATCTCCTAATCCAGTTTCTTAAGGCAATTTGTGTTAAACCAGACTCAAAACCCATGCAGAGAAAAAGGGCTAGAAAGAAGTATACCAAAATAATAACAGTGCTTGTCTTCAGATGTTTTTTCCCCTACTTCCTAAGTTTTCTAAAATGGTAGAGGCAGTAATTTTAATTTTTAAGAATTCTGCCTATTATTTCCATGTTAAAACTTACCTTATTGTGAAACTTTAGAAGCTGCCCTAGTCTCAAAGTGACTGAACTCAGTTTTACATTTTTTTTCTTTTTTAGATTTCCAACATGAAAGAGATGCTAAAATGGAGGGAGGGATGTTATGAAGTACTTTTGAGCTATAAAGTCCTTGCGTTGAAATCAAAGGATGTTTTTCTTCTTTCCTTTTATTTTATGGGGAGACAGAACCTAATCCTCCTATTGATGAAGTCATCAGCACACCAGGAGTAGTGGCCAGGTTTGTGGAGTTCCTCAAACGAAAAGAGAACTGTACACTGCAGGTATGAATTATTTTCATTTCTTGCTTCATATCTTAATTCCCTTTGCAAACTTACATGTTGTACACAGATTTGTTACTTATTTTAATCTATATGAAGGGTTAATTTTATAGTGATGTTCCTGACGACCACATTGCAAGCTGCTTTGATAGCTTTGTTGACATCCAGGCCCTTGGTTTTACGTTTTAGAATTCTTATCATTTTTAGCCATGTAAAAGATTATTTTATGATGATTGTGGTTAATACTTACCGAATAGGGAATTGGTTGCAGTAGAGGAGCCATTATAGATAGGACCTAAATGTGGGCTATGTAAAATTTGGTGTTGAAGGAGTTTTTTAGATTATACTTGTTGGCTTTCTCAGGACTGTGTAACATGGGCTAGATCAGAGACTCACTAATCCCCAAACCTGCCCCTAATTAATCCTCCCCTGACCCCAAAAGAGCTGACAAGAGCCTTGTCAAGAATGTGTATGCTTTCTGCTGTGTTAATATAGTCTATCAATACTGTATTATATAGGGGTTCCAAGAGGAAATTCTGGATTGAATAATTTTCACAGTAAAAAGAACCAGCTGTCAATTGACTCTCATCTGGGAG